>NC_073386.1:4500783-4590783 GCF_028641065.1 Leucoraja erinaceus | reverse complement strand
CCTATCCTCCTGTTTCTGTGGGAACTTGCAGCATTAAATTGATTGGTGAACTTCTAACATTAAAGCATCATACCACATAACTGTTTGCCAAAATCACTGGGATATTCCTGAAAGAAACCCTTACTTTCGACAGTCATATTTTATTTGCTAACGCACTTATGAAATGACACAAAGTGCCAGAGTAACTCAAGGGGTCAGGTAGCATCTCTGGATCTCTGAAGACCAGGGACAGGTGACATTTTGGGTTCAGACTCTTCTACGCAATTAAGGGGGGTCTGAAGAAGGGTCCTGACTTGATACGTCACCTATCCATATTTTCCAGAGATGATCCCTGACCCATGGAGTTATTCCAGCATCTGCAGCTCCTTGTGACCATCGCTGCAACAAAATGTCATTGTGATGTTTTGAACGCAAAAGATTTAGGCTTATATATATTTGGCACATTATTGTCACCGAGGTCCAGTGATAAGCTTTGTTTTGATATGCTATCCAAATGAGTTCAGATATACTATACAGGCACTCACCAACCTAGGCAATAGGCAACTTATGTAAACTTGCACATGTCGGCAGTTCTATAAGCCCACTAGCAGCCACATAGTTTCCACGTCGAATAGCAAATTTGTGTGTGCGCAGTAGCACATCTGTATCTGTCTCACTGAACATCTAACTTTCACGAGGGTCAATGGGACGTAACCCTTACATGAGTCGGGGTGCTTCTGCACATAAATACAATCAAGTCAAACTCAAGTACAATCGATAGACAAGATACTGAGTGAAAACGAGTTCTCAGCATCGTAGCGCATCGGTTCCAGAGACGTCTCATGCCCACAACAGGGTGGATCTTATAGAAACATATAAAATTATAAAAGGACTGGACAAGCTAGATGCAGGAAAAATGTTCCCAAAGTTGGGCGAGTCCAGAACCAGGGCCCACAGTCTTAGAATAGAGGTGAGGCCATTTAAGACTTGTGGTGAGAAAACACTTTTTCACCCAGAGAGTTGTGAATTTGTGGAATTCCCTGCCACAGAGGGCAGTGGAGGCCAAGTAACTGGATGGATTTAAGAGAGAGTTAGATAGAGCTCTAGGGGCTAGTGGAATCAAGGGCTATGGGGAGAAGGCAGGCACGGGTTATTGATTGGGGACGATCAGCCATGATCGCAATGAATGGCGGTGCTGGCTAGAAGGGCTGAATGGCCTCCTCCTGCACCTATTTTCTATGTTTCTATGTTCAGTTTAGTTTATTGTCACGTGTACCGAGGTACAGTGAAAAGCTTTTTGTTGTGTGCTATCCAGTCAGCAGAAAGACAACACATGATTACAATCAAGTCATTAAGAGTATATCGACACATGATAAGGGAATAACATTTAGTGCAAGGTAAAGCCAGGTGGATCCGACAGCTTATGGAAGGACCACTTAACTTTTTTTTAAAGAGATACAGCATAGCAACAGGCCCTTCAGCCCACTAGGTGTGTGCTAGCCAACGATCACCCGTATACTAGTTCTATCCCACACTTAAGGGGTAATTTACAGAAGCCAATTAACCTACAAACCTGTACGTCTTTGGAGTGTGGGAAGAAACCAGAGCACCCGGAGAAAACCCACGCGGTCACAGGGAGAACATACAAAACTCTGTGCGTACAGACAGCACCTGTAGTCAGGATGGAACCCGGGTCTCTGGCGCTGTGAGGCAGCAACTCTACTGCTGCTCCACCGTGCCGCCCTAAAGTTGTTGCTGAACAAACATTGAAGCGGAAAGTCACCAGCGGATAATATACAATATACAGGGAACCACTCGGTCAACAGTGGCCTAACAGCGAGTGCAGCGCTGGTGACCCGGGTTCAATCCCGACCACGGGTGCTGTCTGTACGGAGTTTGTACACGTTCTCCCCGTGACCTGCGTGGGTTTTCTCCGAGATCTTCGGTTTCTTCCCGCACTCCAAAGACGTACAGGTTTCTAGGTCAATTGGCTTGGTATAAGTGTAAATTGTCCCTAGTGTGTGTAGGATGGTGTTACTATGCGGGGATCGCTGGTCGGTACAGACACGGTGGGTCGAATGGCCTGTTTCTGTGCTGTATCTCTAAAACTAAAACTAACAAAAAGGGTGAAGAGAGAGGCAGCGGAGACTAAACCAGATACCAACTGAAGATGCGTCCCTACCCAAAGCATCAGCTATCCATGTCCTCCAGAGACAGTGGCTGCCTGACTCGCCAAGTTACTCCAGCACTTTTCTGACAACTCACTGGGAGATTAGAAGAAGGAATTGTCGGACCTCTCTCCATTAAACAGCATTCTAAACCAGAAATAGATCATTGAGCCTTTCAGCTTGCGTTTCAACAACTGCATTGACCGAGTGCCTTTTACATTGTGAGACACATCAAAAGGTCTCACAATAGTATGGAGGTTAATTGACTTGGTGTACGTGCAAATTGTCCCTGGTGTGTGTAGGATAGTGTGCGGGGGTCGCTGGTCGGCACGGACTCGGTGGGCCAAAGCGCCAGTTTCCGCGCTGTATCTCCAAACTAAAGGGAACAATGAATGATAAAGTATTGGGAACCTGTACTGATGCAGTTATGCAGAGCATGCAAGGTGGACTGTTACTGCCGCCTAGTGGCAAAGCAGAACAACTTCAAGCCAAAAGGGAGAACCTTTGAAAGTTACTGGAAAGACCATTTTAAAACTCCTGTATATGCTACATATATAAGTGGCATCATGCTGCTTATTTCCTTCTCTGTTTCTTTCCTTTCCTTTCACAGAAACACTGACTTGTGGATGCTTGCCATCGTTTTGTGCAGAGTGTTGATACAAAGCAAACGGACAACTTATTGTGAAGGGCATAACATGCAGTGCTCATCTTACATTGCCTGCCATTCGCTATTTCATTTATATAGCAGGTGGTAAATGCAAGTGGGTTTCAGGAGGGAGGGTGCGGGGTGGAAATCAGGTGGTCTATGTGCCTAAAGAGAATGGCAAAGACATGTTTATTTTGTTGTAATCTTTTGGTAATCGATACCAGGTTTTTCATCCACTGCACGTTTCGTTTCCTAGTCACGCAGTGTGGAAACGGGCCCTTCATCCCTACTTGCCCATGCCGACCAACATGCCCCATCGACACTAGTCCCACCTGCCCATATATCCTTCTAAATCTGCTCAGTACCCAAATGTTTCTTAAACGTTGGAATTGTACCTGCCTCAACTATCTCCTCTGGCGGCTGGTCCCATGGTGAAGGAGGCTCGAATCGACGGACTTTGAGAGAAGGACTCTATGATTACTGTGATTCGAGGATTGTAGATGAAGATCAAAAACACACACACACACACACACACGGTTTACAGTGGCAAGGACCAAAAAAAAATCTGGATTTTTTTTTCTTCTTCCCCCAACCACAACTCACAAATCGCAATGGCATCACCTTCCCCTAACCCGAATGTACAGAGGACAAATTGTCACCCTACTCTGGCAAAGATCGTAGAATAATTCTGCACACGAACAGGCCCTTTAGCCCATAATTTCTGTGCCAAACGTGATGCCAATTACAGCTCCAATCTACCTGCATGTAATTCATATCCTTCCATTCCCTGCACATCCAGATCAACTGCCATGAACTCAGCAAAGACAGGGGGGGATTGAATACGAGGGGCGGCTGATGTACATGGACCAGCTCAAAGTATTTGATGAAGTATTGTGTTTATCTTTTCAAACAAAAAAGGCCAGCCTTCGGAAATGTTAGGGAAGCTCAGATCTAGAGGGGGATGAAAGTGAAGGAGATTAGTATTGATAGGGTGATGGTGTTGAAGAAGCTGAAGGGATTAATGACAAGTACATTTCCAGAGCCACAGTAACGGGCGGCCACGGTGGAGTTGCTGCCTTAAGGGCCTGTCCCACTTAGGCTATTTTTAGGCGACTGTCGTTGTTGTAGCAGGTCGCCAAAAAAATAATGACAGGACCCCCCCCCCCCCCCCCCCGATATAAAATTTGGAATAGAATCATTTACTTTAACAACAACAACAAAAAGTTGCTGCACGCCCAAACAGCTGCTGCACCCGCTGCGTTTCTGCAGCAATTTTGTGTACCAACAAAAATCTGAAGTCAGCACCAGCGACAACCTACGCCACCCGGCAACAACCTGCGTTAACCTGGCAACAACTACGACAGCACCTACGTCAGGAGTAGTCAAGCTACGCTCATTGGCATCAAACCCACTGTCTCCAAAACATTTTCAACATGTTGAAAATCCAGCGGTGACCAGAAAGACGCTACGACTCTTTGGGCGACGGAGGAGACGACTCACGACCATACAGGCGACACCCCAGCGATAGCCTAGCCGCCTAAAAAAATTGCCTCAGTGTGACAGGCCCTTTAGAGTGCTAGAGACCTGGGTTCGATCCCGACTACGGGTGCTGTCTGTACAGAGTGTGTAAGATGAGAGAGAGCAAAGAGAGCAATATATAAATCAGTGAGCATCCAGAGTGTAGACAGTGCTGGAATCCATTAGGAAACGTGTAGAAGTAGAACATCTGAAAAACAGCGACAGGATCTGTGAAACAAAAAAATCAGCTTGGAATTATTAAGGTTAGATCATAGGTGGCGACTTTAATGGGATTTTTTGAGGACATAACCAGTATAGTGGAGAGTGTACGAGCCAGCAGATTTTCATTTGTATACGTGCAAAGCTCTCATATAGTTACAGGTTCATTCATGTGCCTATCTAAATGTTTCTTAAACATTGCAGTAGTACCTGCCCCTGGCAGCTCGCTCCATACGTCCACCAAGCTTGTGCGGAAAATATTACCACAAAAAGGGGAAAAGACTTGTGAGGAATCCAAGGGGTAACTTTATCCACACAAAGTTTGGTGGTTGTACAGAACGAGCTGCCAGAGGAGGTAGTTGAGGCTGGGACTATCCCAATGTTTAAGAAACAGTTAGACAGGTACATGGATAGGACAGGTTTAGAGGGATATGGGCCTGATGCAGGCAGGTGGGACTAGTATAGATGGACTTGTTGGCCGGTGTGGGTAGGTTGGGCCGAAGGGCCTGTTTCCACACAGTATGACTCTTCGATATTGGTTCAACGTCAAAGATTAGTTCGCAAAATTAAGGAACTTAGGATTGGGGGTGATGTCCTGTCATGGATAGTGCAGGTCTGCTGGCAGGAAACAAAATGCAGAAGGCAGTGGAGGCCAATTCACTGGATGTATTCAAGAGAGAGTTAGATAGAGCTCTTAGGGCTGACGGAATCAAAGGATATGGGGAGAAAGCAGGAACGGGGTACTGATTTTGGATGATCAGCCATGATCATATTGAATGGCGGTGATGGGCCGAATGGCCTACTCCTGCACCTATTTTCTATGCTTCGATGTAAAAATTCAGAATCAGTGGGACCTTTTCTAAGTGCAGGCAGTGAACAGTGGTACACCGCAAGGTTCAGTGCTGGGACCACAGACATTCACCAACATATGTTAGGAATTTAGACGAGGGATATTAAATGTAATATCTCCAAGTAACAGATGACAAAAAAAACAGGAGGGGAAGCTACCAGATGCAGACAGAACGATCAGTTTGTTCAAATAGGCAAAGAGCAAAGTAGATGCCTTATAACGCGAGGTTATTCATTTTAGTGGGAAAAGAGTTATCTAAAAGGCAAATGACGAAGAAACATGGCGGTGCGGCCAGACTCGTGCAGCAGTTGCTGAAAGCAAGCGGTTGACACAAGGAACTGCAGATGCTGGTTTGCAGAAAAAGACAAAGTGCTGGAGTAACTCAGAGGGTCAGGCGACGTGTGTGGAGATCATGTTTAAGAAAGAACTGCAGATGCTGGAAAAATCGAATGTAGACAAAAATGCTGGAGAAACTCAGCGGGTGAGGCAGCATCTATGGCGCGAAGGAATAGGTGTCTTTTCGGGTGGAGACCCTTCTTCAGGCTTTGTGTAGAGTGCATGGATGGGTGGAGAGTAGGCGTGGAAGTACAGCTGGTGTCTAAGATGGCAAAACGGTGTGTTGGTCCTTCACATGGAGAGGAACTGTGCACAAGTATCACTGCAATCGTCCAGGGCTTAGGTGAGGCCACAGCACTAGTGCAGTATGCAATCCTGGTCCCACTATCAGGGGAAGAATGTTCTTGCTATATAGGGGACCACTGAAGGTTCACCAGACTGATCACAGGGCTGATTCAAAAGGGTCTCGACACCAAACAGATGCTGGTTTAACCATAAAACCATATAACAATTACAGCACGGAAACAAGGCCATCTCGGCCCTACAAGTCCGTGCCGAACAACTTTTTTCCCTTAGTCCCACCTGCCTGCACTCATATCATAACCCTCCATTCCCTTCGCATCCATATGCCTATCCAATTTATTTTTAAATGATACCAACGAACCTGCCTCCACCACTTCCACTGGAAGCTCATTCCACACCGCTACCACTCTCTGAGTAAAGAAGTTCCCCCTCATGTTACCCCTAAACTTCTGTCCCTTAATTCTGAAGTCATGTCCTCTTGTTTGAATCTTCCCTATTCTCAAAGGGAAAAGCTTGTCCACATCAACTCTGTCTATCCCTCTCATCATTTTAAAGACCTCTATCAAGTCCCCCCTTAACCTTCTGCGCTCCAGAGAATAAAGACCTAACTTATTCAACCTATCTCTGTAACTTAGTTGTTGAAAGCCAGGCAACATTCTCGTTTAAACCGAAGATAGACACAAATTGCTGGAGTAACTCTGCGGGGCAGGCAGCATCTCTAGAGAGAAGGAATGGGTGATGTCTCGGGTCGAGACCTGTTGTTTTGGGTCAGGTTGGATCTGAAGAAGGGTCTCGACCCGAAATGTCATCTTTCCAGAGGAGGCTGCCTGACCCTCTGAGTTGCTCCATTTCTGATTTTAGTTTAGTTTAGAGGTTCATCTTGGAAACAGGCTCTTCGCCCATTAGGTCCGCACCGGCAAGCAATCCCCGTACATTTGCACCACCCGACACACACACCAAAACCAATTAGCCTGTAAATCTGTACGTCTTGGGATGAAGCCAGAGCACCTGGAGAAAACCCACGCGGGTCACGGGGAGAACATACAGATGGCACCCGAGGTCATTGCTCCACCGTGCCGCCTATTATGATGTTTTACTGATGTATGAAGGAGAACGGGATCATTGGTTTGTATTGGCTCAAGTTTAAATGAAGAGCGGAAACCATCGCAACTTATTAAATCCTGACTAAACTGTGTAGACCAAAAGCAGGAACATTGTTCCCAATGATAGGGGAATCTAGAACGAAGAGTCTAGATCTAAAGATACGAAACTGGGATGAGAAGAAATGGCTTCATTAAAGGAGTGATGAATGCAAAAGAATTCTCCACTACAGAAGTCAGTTGAGCCCATAGCATCAGATATATTTGTTGGGGTAACTATGCTAAAACACACATTTGATATAATGCAAATGATGAATTAGGGATCACATCTATATTACGAAGGGTGAAAAGCCTCTTATGCAATTTTTAAATCGGAAACGAGGAAAACATAGTGACTTTGGACATTGGCAAGCGGAAAAAAAGCTGTCACAGTGTCGGGGAAATAATTACCTCCATGCATTAACCAGACACCGATGAACACCATTTTTCTTGTCAGTTTCACCATGGGTGGTTATTGAAATTAATAAGCAATTGCTTCTATTTAAACTTATGCAATGATGCTCTATTAAACTATTAACATCTAGCATTTAGAATTTAACCTTGGCAGCAATAAAATTTAATTTACTGCTACGATAAAGGCCTTTATTATATGATAATCGTGCACAAATCTGAAACTTTCCAGCCTCTAACCCCCTTTCCGATTGACATAATTGATTTTATAATACGATTTTCTAGAACACAATGTTTCTTAGGAACGTAACTATAGGCACCTTGCATTTTACGAGCGTTTGATTTAGACTTTAGAGATACAGCGTGGAAACAGGCCCTTTGGCACATCGAGTCCACGTCGATCAGAGATCCCCCGTCGACCAGTGACCCCCCCCCCCACACACTAACACTATCCAACACTCCAGGGACAATTTATAATTTTACAATTTAAAATTACAATTGTAACGAATTACAATTTTAAAAATTTCCGAAGCCAATCATCCTCCAAACCAATGTTCCCTCTAAGTTGTGCACGCGCACACAAGTTTTGAAACCAGCGCACAAAGAAAATGAAGATTTTGAAATTAAAAAAAAAAAAATTCACCGCTATTAAATGTATCTGCTATAAATGGGGAGGAGAGAGGGGGGGGGGAGGAGGGAGGAGGAGGGGAGGAGAGGGGGGGAGGGGGGGGGGGGGGGGGGGAGGGGAGGGGAGGGAGAGGGGGAGAGAGAGAGGGGGAGAGGAGGGGAGGGGAGGGGGGGAGGGGGGGGGGGGGAGGAGGGGAGGAGAGGAGAGGGGGGGGAGGAGAGAGGGGGGGGAGAGGGGGGGGGAGAGGGGGGGGAGGGGGGAGGAGAGAGGGGGAGGGAGAGAGAAGGGGACAGATAGAGGAGGTGTGCGGGGTGGGGAGAGGAGGGGGGGGGGGGGGGGGGGAGGGGGGGGGGGGGGGGGGGGGGGGGGGGTAGGGGGGAGAGGGGGAGGGGGGGGGGAGGGGTGGGGGGGAGGGAGGGGGGTGTGTGGTACTGGAGAGAGGGAGAGGGGGGGAGAAGAGAGAGGGGGGAGGAGAGAGGGGGGGAGGAGAGAGAGGGGGGGGAGGAGAGAGGAGGGGGGGGGGAGGAGAGGGGGGGAGGAGAGAGGGGGGGAGGAGGAGGGGGAGAAGAGAGGGGGAGCAGAGAGGGGGAGGAGAGAGGGGGGGGAGGAGAGGGGGGGGAGGAGAGGGGGGAGGAGAGAGGGGGGAGAGAGGGGGGGGAGGAGGGGGGGAGGAGAGAGGGGGGGGGGAGGAGAGAGGGGGGGAGGAGAGAGAGAGAGGGGGAGGAGAGAGGGGGAGGAGAGAGGGGGGGAGGAGAGAGGGGGGGAGGAGAGAGGGGGGGGAGGAGAGAGGGGGGGGGAGGAGAGAGGGGGGAGGAGAGAGGGGGAGGAGAGAGGGGGAGGAGAGAGAGGGGGAGAGGAGAGAGGGGGAGAGGAGAGGGGGAGGGAGGGGGGAGAGGGGGGGAGAGGGGAGAGGAGAGAGAGGGATGGGCAGAGGAGAGAGGGAGAGGACTTGTTACAATGTTAAAATAAAGAAGTTTTATTTGAAAAACGAAAGCATTCAAGAGTCTGTATGCCATAGACATTACAATGTTAACTAAAATGGAGTGATCAATAATTATACCGTATTATACAGTATATAATTTATTTGTAAAAACTCATGATCATATTGACTTTATTTACGAAGATCCATTTCAAATTCTGCAGCTGGCTGGTTGAGTTTTTATTGAAAGAAATATTGATTCACCATGTTAAATTCAAAGGATGCAAAGGGTGTGAAGGGCAAAAGAACTGCAAGCTGGTTTAAAGTTGAATGGCTTAACGAAATAGTAAAAACTGCTACACCAAAAGCTCGTGAGGTCATATATTTTGCACAAGAATTCAGTGCGCACACACATTTGTAACAGCATCAAAAATTGCACATTACAAGATTTCTGCGCACACGAACGACTAAAAATTAGAGGGATCATTGCTACAAACCTGCACGTCTTTGGAGTGTGGGAGGAAACCGGTGAACCCGGAGAAAAACCCATGCTGTCACGGGGAAGAACGTACAGTCAGCACCCGTAGTCAGGATCGAACCCGGGTCACTGGCTCTGCGCAAGGCAGCGACTCTACCGCTGCGCCACCGTGTCTCCTCACGTTTTATGCGTTTTTAAATGAGACGCTTTTTCTGTTAACACCAAAGTTTGTTTTACGAGCTGCTATTTTTGGAATAACACACTCAAATTTACGAGTGATAGCTTAGTCCCGTATATGTTTAATTTGTGATTTAAAAAAAAAATGTGGTGCTTTCCAAGGCACGTGACGATGTGCCTGTGTTGAGCTGTAGCAGAACTACCTGCAGAACTAATGGTGATGAGGAGAAAGCTAGAATAATATACCAAATTTGAATGAACAGCCAAGATCATCTCAAATGGAAGGTGGGGGGCGGGGGGGGGCAAAGGGGTGCACAAAGAGCCAGCGTTTCTTTGAAGCTGATGCAGAGATATCTAGGTCTTTTGAAAAGATCGGTAGGATCTATTGACAAAATAACAATCACTGATATTTATATCGTCCTCACTTCACTTTTGTCGTGCTCCTTCCAAGACTAGAATTTATGAATCTGATATCTAGTTTAGAATGCATCACTAATGCATCTTTGCCAAATCAAACATCTGTTTGAAATATTAAACTCTGCAAATAACACACAAATTCCAAGTAGGACAAGGCGCCCCCTGCAAAATGGGGCCCAAGGCCCAAACCGACTCGCAAAACCTGGCATGTTCTTGTGCATTAAACAAATTATAACTGAAGATTCCGAATCGCGCATGCCAGAAAGATCTAGGTTAGCGTGTCTTAAAGAGTCAGCCGCCTTGACATGAGGCAGCCAGCAGCTCCATGTGGAAGCTACAACTGTCCTGCATGTCGATGCAGAGAAAATTCACATCTACTGTGGACTCCCGTATATCGGCGAGACCAAGCGCAGACTGGGCCATCATTTCGCTGAACATCTACGCTAAGTCCGCCTTGGCCCACATGATCTCCCGGTTGCCAAACACTTTAAGGGCCGGTCCCACTTGCCGATGTTTTTCGACGACTGACTGACATTAACTGACTGACGCATCAGGTCACCGAAAAAATTTGCGGCGTGACGATGTATTGACGCACGGTGTTTTTTCAAGGTCGCAACATTTTTTTTTTGTCGCCGATGGATTTTAAAATGTTCAAGACCTTTTGGAGACCCTGATATGACGCCGGCAGTCGCCAAAAAAAAAAAAATCGGCAAGTGGGACAGGCCCTTTAACTTCCCTTCCTGTTCCCACGCTGACCTTCTGCCCTGGGCCTCCTCCACTGCCAAGAGTGAGGCCAACCCCAAATTGGAGGAACAGCGCCTCATATTTTGCTTGGGCAGCTTGCAGCCCAGCGGTACTCATACCGATTTCTCTAACTTTCAGTAACCTCTGCATTCCCTCTCTCGCCGCCCCTCCCCCACCCTAGTCGTCCTGTCTGTTCCACTGTTCGCATCCATACATTCCTTCGTCATCACCTCTTCCACAGCCAACAATGGACCATTGTGGGCTCCACCTTTCCTTGCTCAGCTGTGATCTAGTCTGTGATTTGTTTTGTATCTTTTCATACCTCGTTTCTCTCTCTCCTGACTCTCAGTTTGAAGAAGGGTTTCGACCCGAAGCTTCACCTATTCCTTTTCTCCAGAGATGCTGCCTGACCCGCTGAATTACTCCGACTAAAGAAATTCCTCCTCATCTTCTGTAAAAGATTGTAAATTGGCTGCAAATTGGCTTCTGTAAAAGATCATAAATTGTCCCTAGTGTGTAGCATGGTGCTGGGATCGCTGGTCGGCGTGGACTCGGTGGGCCAAAGGGCCTGTTTCCGCGCTGTATCTCTAAACCCCATCTTCCAGCACTTGCCTCGTACCCTTCTCTGCCAAGTGCTCACCCAGATACTTCTTCAATGCTGTCAGCATCTCTACCTACATCACCCTCTCCAACAGTGCATTCCAGGTGCTCAGCACAATGAGTGAAACAGCTCCCCTTCAATCCCCCCTAGATTTCTTACCCCTTGTCTTAAATGTGCGTCGTTCACTTTTATTCAACTTTGACACGGGGAGAAGATTTGTGCTGTCTTTGGACTTTGGCCTTTAGAGATGCAGTGTGGAAACAGGCCCTTTGCCCTTCCCTTTCCCCCCCCCCCCCTCTTCCTTCCTCCCCTTCCCCCTCTCCCCCCCCCCCCCCCCCCCGTTTGTACCGGCCAACAATCACCCTTTAGACTAGCACTATCCTACACACTAGGGATAATTTACAATTATTATCAAAGCCAATTAACCTACAAAAGCGTGTACGTCTTTGGAGTGCGGGAGGAAACCGGAATACCCGGAGAAAACCCGCGCAGTCACGGGGAAAACGTACAAACTCCATACAGACGGCACCCGTCGTCAGGATCAAACCCAGGTCTCTGACGCTGTAAGGCAGCAACTCTAATGCTGCGCCACTGTGCTGCCAGATATGGTCCTATATAAGCAGTACAATGGAGGTATACTAGAATGGGGTGGAAGATTGCAACCTTCACGTGGTCCGCCCTGTTTCGACTAATGCAATCAACTCGATGTGCACAAACAGAAGATCAAATAGAACAAGTTGTCCAACAACTTTAGGCTGTGCACGTCACACGCAAGAAGAAGATATGAGACAGAATAAAGTTAGATAGTAGCTCAGAGGGACAGGCAGCATCTCTGGAGAGAAGGAATGGGTGACGTTTCAGGTCGAGACCCTTCTTCAGACAGAGTCACCCATTCCTTCTCTCCAGAGATGCTGCCTGTCCCGCTGAGCTACTCCAACACTTTGTGTCTACCTTCGATTTAAACCAGCATCTGCAGTTCTTTCCCACACGTCTAGTGGCTCCACAGTTGCACGAGCTACAGATGTGCTGAACGTGTTAGGGTGCTGAAGGAAATGGGTGCGAGGTGCCTTGACCTAACACAACTAGGAAATTGGCTTCTTTTGAAACTGAAACTTCGAAGCCTCAGTGAATCCGGCAAGTCGCATAATGGCACCACGGAAATGGTCACTTTGAAACAGCCAGCCTCTCTTCAAACCAAGCCTTTATTCTTTCTCCTGTGAGTTTTGCGATTGCTGCCTCCTTGGGTCTCATCTGAGCTCCTTTTTGACAGCTACGAGTGAATTTGCTTCTGCCGTCCTTGCAGGGATTGTAAAACTCGCCATGTAGAACAAAAGACTCTCAGCCCCCTCGCCTTGCTCTGCCACGGACTGCACAACAGCCGCGATGGAGAGTTTGCTGGCAACTTTAACAATGGCGCCGAGAGGCTTGCAAAACCAAGCAGCGCATTAATATGCTTAATCTGCAAGAAGTTTCGCATTTCATTTTTCTTTTAAACAAATCCCAAATCTTGCTGGCAGAGCTGCAACCAAAACAACGTGATTGCACTCTGCATGAGCACTTTCATTAAGTACTCAATTCTGTTAGTTCCCCCTTTGCAGAGGCAGCCCTTTTAAGTTCTCAAATTACACCGTATAACCAGATTCCCACAACCCTTTTGTTACCGCACACCTCTGCGCTGTTCCCTGCTTCTTTTTGCCATACTATAGATGTTTGGAGAGGCTTTGAACAATTGGTCTAAATGTAAGATTACCCAGAGACGCTTTGATTTGAAAGATTAGTCTGGGTTTGTGTGCTTTCTATATACAGCTTGGCTGGGATTTTCACTCTGCTCTTGGTAGGGCTTGCACCTCATAGCGTTACTTATAAACTAAAGAAAGAACAAAGTCACCCCCTATTTTGTGCAATTCTCAATTAGAGTTGGCTCCAGCAATCGTGCTAACCAGCAGCAATTTGTCTGTTTTATATAGTTCAAACGCACACGATTCATGCCAAATCTGTAGACTTTTGAGTTTAGATATACAGCGTGGAAACAGGCCCTTCGGCCCACCAAGTCACTCGGGACAATTCACAATTTTACCAAAGCAAGTGAACCTACTTACGTGCTTGTCTTTGGAGAGTGGGAGGAAACCGGAGCACCCGGAGAAAACCCACATGGTCACAGGGAGAACGTGCAAACTCCGTACAGACAGCACCCTGTGGTCAGGATCGAACGCTGGCGCCATAAGGCAGCAACTCTATCGCTGGTAGACTAAAAATGCTGGAGAAACTCAGCGGGTGAGGCAGCATCTATGGAGCGAAGGAATGGGTGACGTTTCAGGGTCGAGACCCTTCCTGTGATAAAGGTCAACTCGATAAGGGTTAGATTGACAACCACATTTCTGTCGAGTCTATTAACATTTCACACTGCTGACATAATGTTGACCACAAAGTGACATTAATGAACGGCACTAATTGAAGCCGATTCTCACCAGCTTCTAACATTTGAGGCCCATTCTCATGAGAGTGGCATTAGTTGTGGCGATATTTGCAGCAAACTGTCACGAGTGTGCCAATGTTTAAGGCTACATTTTGGACACTTCCCAGAATCTGTGCTCGATATTTGTGGACACCACTGTTGGAATAGCAATCAACAACCAGAGAGGGGTCCTGAGCTGCTATCTACCTCACTGGAGGCCCCATGGACTACCTTTAATCGGACTTTACCTTGCACCCTTGATCGGACTTTGCTGGCTTTACCTTGCACTAAACGTAATTCCATTATCACGTATTTATACACTGTAAATGGCACATTTGTAATCATGTATTGTCTTTCTACCGACTGGTTAGCACACAACAAAAGCTTTTCACTGTACCTCGGTACACATGGCAATAAACTAAACTGAACTGATTGTAATCATGTATAATCTTCCTGCTGACTGGTTAGCATGCAACAAATGTTTTTCCCTGTGCCTCATTACACATGACAATAAACTAAACATCTCCGATGTTTAGACACATGACAATACTTAGGGCATGTACACAGGCAGTCATACACTCATAAGGACACACACACATTCACACACAGCCTCTGGTGGTCCATTGCATGTAATGAATCCCAAGTGGAAGTTAATAAATCACGGTTGAAGGACACATGCTGACGGGTTTAGTGGCAAAACTGAGAAACTACATGCACTTCACTGGCATCAACAGACTCCATGCCTGTGGTATAAAACAAATTGTCATAGACATTTACTTTAGCCACAGAAACTTCAGGTTCCAACCTGAAAGAGTTACCAGCCTCTCATCCAGATGGAGATCATTGTACACATCGGCTGATATTTACTACAGAGCTGCATTTATGGAAAGCCAGTCCCTCAGTTTAGTTTAGTTTAGAGATACAGCACGGAAACAGGCCCTTCGGCCCACCGAGTCCGCGCCGACCAGCGATCCCCGCACATTAACACTATCCTACAATAGGGACAATTAACAATGATACCAAGCCAATTGTTATATGTTGAAAGAATGGAGCGACTGGGCTTGTATACACACTATAGAAGGATGAGAGGGTATCTTATGAGAGGGGGTATCTTATTGAAGCATGTGAGGGATTGGACACGCTAGAGGCAGGAAACACATTCCCGATGTTGGGGGAGTCCAGAACCAGGGGCTGCAGTTTAAGAATAAGGGGTTGGCCATTTAGAACGTTGATGAGGCCAATTCTCTGGATGCTTTCAAGAGAGTTAGATAGAGCTCTTAAGAAAAGCGAAGTCAAGGGCTATGGGGAGAAGGCAGGAACAGGGTACTGATGGTGGATGATCAGCCATGATCATAGCGAATAGCTGGCTCGAAGGACCGAATGGCCTATTGTCCTGCACCTATTGTCTATTAACCTACAAACATGCACGTCTTTGGAGTGTGAGAGGAAACTGGATATTTCGGAGAAAACCCATGCAGGTCACAGGGAGAACGTACAAATTCCGTACAGAGAGCACCCGTGGTCAGGATCGAACCCGGGTCTCTGGCGCTATAATTAATTCCACAGATTCGCCACCCTCTGGTTAAAGACATTCCTCCATCTCCTTACCGAATGGCCTACTCCTGCACCTATTTTCTATGTTTCTAAAGCTACATCCTTTTATTCTGAGGCTATGGCCGTTGGTCCTCTCCTGCTAGTGGAAACATCCTCTCCACATCCACTCTATCCGGCCTTTCACTGTTCGGTAAGTTTCAATGCAATCCTCCCTCATCCTTCTAACCTCCTGCGAGTACTGGCCCAAAGTTGTCAAATGCTCATCACACGTGAACCTAATCATCATTCTCATAAACCTGTGTGAGCCCTTCTGTAATGTCAGCACAACCTTCTTCAGACAACCTTCTTCAGAGAGGGGGCACAAAACGGCTCACAGCCGCTTCAGAGGCTTTTAGAAAGGCGCATGGATATGCAGGGAATGGAGGGCCATGGATCACGGGCAAGCAGCTGAGGTTAGTTTATATCAAGGCATTATCCTTGATACAGTCACACTGGGCCAAAGGTCCTGTCCCTGTGCTGTGTACTCTACTTATTTCTTCAAGGTTGTTACAGTTGCCAAAATTAATCAAAATCAGAGAGCATTGTTATCGAGGACAAACCCTTACAATATACCAGCAATACATATGTAATGGTAACATTATAATAATTACAAGCAATTAAAATGTTACAGGAAATAACCCCGTCATCATGATCTTTAAAGGGCCTGTCCCACTTACGCGACTTTTTCGGCGACTGCCGGCACCCGTCATGGGTCGGCGAAAATTTTCCAACACGTTGAAAATTCAGCGGAGACCAGAAAGACGCTGCGACTCTTTGGGTGACGAGGAGGCCTCTCACGACCGTACAGGCGACACACTGGCGACATGTCGCGGGTGTCACCAGGGGTTGCCTGTATGGTCGTGAGAGGTCACCTAGTCAGCCAAAGAGTCGTAGGGTCTTTCTGGTCTCCGCTGAATTTTCAACATGTTGAACATTTTCGGTGACCTATGACGGGTGCTGGCAGTCGCGTAAGTGGAACAGGCCCTTAAGCAGTAGCAATCTACAGGTGAAAATCCGTCAATGCAATACTATCCAAGAGAAGTTAAAACTTCATTCTATTTTTGAGGAGCTGGAATAATAATTCAAAAATAATTGCAATCTTCTAATCAAGGTTTTTTCCCCACCAAACACATATCAGATTCATACAATTGCCTGCGAGGGGTAATCTTATAGAGGTGGACAAAACCGTGAGAGGAATGAATGAATGATGAATGAATGAATAAGTTTATTGGCCAAGTATTCACATACAAGGAATTTGCCTTGGTGCTCCGCCAGCAAGTGACAACGTGACAACAGATCGGTAAATGCAGAGTCATTTGCCCAGAGTAGGGGGGAACCAGAGGAGATAGGTTTAAGGTGATGGCGGAAGGATTTAATGGGAACCTGATGAGTAACTTCTTTTTTACACAAAGGGAGGGGGGTGTATGGAATGAACTGCCAGAGATTGTTGAGGCAGGAACAATCGTAACATTTAAGAAACATTTAGACAGGTACATGGATAGGACAGGTTTAGTGGGGGAGTGGGTAAAATCATCCTACCACAACCAGCGAGCAGTGCTTTAACTACTATCTACCTCTTTGATGTCCCTCGGACTATCCTTGACCCAACTTTGCTGGCTTTACCTTGCAAAGGGCCTGTCCCACTTGCCGATTTTTTCGGCAACTGCCGGCATCATTGACTGACGTATCAGGGTCGTATCAGACTTTGGACATTTCAAAATCCAGCGGCAACAAACAAAATGTTGCGACACACGTCAGGAAACGCCGCGCGTCAATACGTTATCACGCCGCGTCACCGCAGCGACTTTTTCGGTGACCTGATATTTCAGTCAATGATGCCAGCAGTCGCTGAAAAAAATTGCCAAGTGGGACAGGCCCTTAAACGTTATTCCCTTATCATGTATCTATGTGCTGTAAACGGATTGATTGTCATCATGTATTGTCTTTCTGCTGACTGGTTAGCACGCAACAAAAAGCTTTCCACTGTACCTCGGTACACGTGACAATAAACTAAACTGAAAAGCAGGCAGGTGGGGCAAGTTGGGCCGAAGGGCCTGTTTCCACGCTGTATGAGTCTATATTCTAAACTTGCCACCTTTTAGCCACTGTTCAAGAAGGAACTGCAGATGCTGGAAAATCGAAGGTAGACAAAAATGCTGGAGAAACTCAGCGGGTGCGGCAGCATCTATGGGGTGAAGGAAATAGGCAACGTTTCGGGTCGAGACCCTTCTTCAGACTGATGCGTTTTTTTTTATCATCCTCAAAGTTAGATGCAGGAAGATTGCTCCCGGTGTTGGGGAAGTCCAGGACAAGGGGTCACAGCTTAAGGATAAGGGGGAAATCCTTTAAAACCGAGATGAGAATAACTTTTTTCACACAGAGAGTGGTGAATCTCTGGAACTCTCTGCCGCAGAGGGTAGTCAAGGCCAGTTCATTGGCTATATTTAAGAGGGAGTTAGATGCGGCCCTTCTGGCTAAGGGGATCAGAGGGTATGGAGAGAAGGCAGGTACGGGATACTGAGTTGGATGATCAGCCATGATCATTTTGAATGGCGGTGCAGGCTCGAAGGGCCGAATGGCCTACTCCTGCACCTAATTTCTATGTTAATAGCACCAATAATTCACAATTAGGCTGTCCACGTTGCTAGTTTTCAAACTCTGAACGAAGTTTAGTTTAGAGATGCAGTGTGGAACGGAACCCTTCAGCCCACCGAGTCAGCGCCGACCAGCGATCCCCAGTAAACCACATCTATTCTGCTGAAGAAGGGTTTCGGCCCGAAACGTTACCCATTTCCTTCGCTCCATAGATGCTGCCGCACCCGCTGAGTTTCTCCAGCATTTCTGTCTAACCTTTAGCCACTCTTGTGAATAAGGACCTATATACATAAGTAAAGGGCCTGTCCCACTTAGGTGATTTTTTTCGGCGACTACAGGCGACTAGGCTGTCTGTGGCCACATGGTTGCAGGGTGACACCTGTATGGTGGTGAGTTTCTCCTCAAGTCGCCTAAAGAGTCGTAACGTTTTTCTTGTCGCCGCTGGATTTTTGAAATGTTCAAAACCTTTCGGCCACTGTGGGCTTGACGTAGATTGACTTCTCCTGACGTGGGAGCTGTCGCAAGGAGCACAGGATGACGCAGGTTGTCGCCGGGTCGAGACTTCGGTGAATTCTATTGGCGACTACCTACGTCAACCGGCGACAGGTACCGGCGACTCGATTGTCTTCAGTTGTCGCTGACAGGGTCGTAGCTTGTCGTGGGTAGATGTATGTTGTCGTAGGCGTGGTCGTAGGTGGACGTCCTAATGGGTCACCGGTTGTCAGTAGCTTGACGTCGACTAGGTGGGAGGTTGTCGTGGGGGGGGGGGGTCCAGTCGCTGGTTTTCCGGCAACCTGCTACGACCGTGACTGTCGCCGGCAGTTGCCGAAAAAAATCACCTAAGTGGGACAGGCCCTCAAATCACATTCCTTCATAGATGAGCTTATCCATAGAACGCCGCAAACATGGAAACAAAGAAGCAGAATTTCACAATTACAAAGGAGATTGGTTACATTTCCCTAATCTTTTTCTCACGCCACTATTTATAAAATAGTGTGTTAAAACTCCAACTCCAAATTTATAACGGCACAATAAATGATAGAGTAAAGTGCCCATTGTAGAAAAACACCCAGCCTGTAAGCAATTACCACGTAATTAAGTTCCCCAGTCAAAAGCACAGGCGCCAATGTTGAAGCTGAGAATTCAGCAGGCACTGGAAAAGAGTTTACTTTCAATAACCAAGTTCCAGAACAAGGCGTCACAGTTTAAGGATAAGGGGGAAATCTTTTTCACACAGAGAGTGGTGAATCTGTGGAATTCTCTGCAACAGAAGGTAGTTGAGGCCAGCTCATTGGCTATATTTAAGAGGGAGTTAGATGTGGCCCTTGTGGCTAAAGGGATCAGGGGGTATGGAGAGAAGGTAGGTACAGGATACTGAGTTGGATGATTAGCCATGATCATATTGAATGGCGGCCAGGCTCGAAGGGCCGAATGGCCTACTCCTGCACCTATTTTCTGTTTCTATGTTTCTATGTTTCTAACCTCATGGGCTTTATCCGGATGCTCCGGATTGCCGCCACATCCCAACTAGATCGGCGTTGACACACAGAGTCGTTTACCCAGGGGAGGTTAATCAAGAATCAGAGGACATAGGTTTAAGGTGAGAGGGGAAAGATTTAGTAGAAATGCAAGGGGCAACTTTTCCAGGTGGTGGTGGGTATGTAGAATGAAGCATAGAAGCATAGAGAAAGCATAGACTAGTAGTAGTTGGTTAGTACCTACTACTAACATGAAGGTAGTATCTTTCCTTTCTTTTGGCGTCAGATAGATTTTATTGATTTTTTTAAATTCTCTATTCCTTCCACTGCCCCATTGAATAAAATCATAAGACACAGGAGCAGATTCGGCCCATCGAGTCTACTCTGCCAATCAATCATTGCTGACCTACTTTTCCTTCTCCACCCCCATTCTCCTGCCTTCTCCTCATAACCTTTGACGCCCTTACTAATCAAGAACCTATCAACCTCTGCTTTAAAAAATATCAAATGACTTGACCTCCACCCCCATCTGTGGCAATGAATTTCACAAATTCACCACCCTCTGACTAAAGAAATTCCTCCTCATCTCCTTTTTTTGAAGGCATGTCCTTTTATTCTTAGGTTGTGCTCTCTGGTCGGGCAACTGAATCATCCTACCACAACTGGAGAGCAGTGCTGAACTACTATCTACCTCATTGGTGACCCTTGGACTATCTATCCTTGATCGGACTTTGCTGGCTCTATCTTGCACTAAACGTTATTCCCTTATCATGTATCTATACACTGTAAATGGCTCGATTGTAATCATGTATAGTCTGTCTGCTGACTGGATAGCACGCAACTGAAGCTTTTCACATAAGCTCAGTACACGTGACAGTAAACTGGTCCCAGCCTCTGGGAAACTTCCTTCCTAAATTCCTCCCGACAGCACATCACTGAATCAGCTACATGTTCAGAATTGTTCAACAACTTCCATTTTGTCAGAGCTTGACAACAAATAGTGTCATTAATTTTTACCATCTTTGGTGGCGTGGGGTTATCTTCTGGCTTGTAAATCCGGAACTGCTACATTTTTTGTCCACTCCCTTGGATAAGAAGAATTTTCCTGGCACGGGATAAGCTTTTTTCCCTGGAACCTTGAACATATTCCGTTCCCCAACTGCAGATTCCTGAACTCAACTATCTGCAGCCACGAGTTGTGCTTCCTGCCTCTCGTTCCCGTAATTCACTTTCCTCAGAGCCTAACTACCTGACCAAGCCGGAGATGGACAGTAAAAGCTGGAGGAACTCAGCGGGTCGGACAGCGTCTCTGGAGAAAAGGAATCGGTAACGTTTCATGTCGAGACCCTTCTTCAGAATTCACCTATTCCTTTTCTCTAGAGATGCTGTCTGACCCTCTGTGTTACTTCAGTTTTTCTTGTGTCTACCTTCGGTTTAAACAAATATCCTGATATGGTGGCCAACATTTATCCTTCTATCAAAGTCAAAGAACTCATTATCTGGAAATTATATTGATAGGATTTATAAGATCTTCAGACATTCAAAAGGATAGGAGAATAACAGCCATTCAGCTCATCGAATCGACTCCACCATTCAATCATGGCTGATCTATCTTTCCCTTTCAACCCCATTCTCCTGCCTTCTCCCCATAACCATCAATACCTTTAGTAATCAAGAAATTGTCAATCTCCGATTTAAATATACCCATTGACTTGGTCTCCGCAGCCGTCTGTGGCAATGAATTCCACGAATTCACTGCCCACCGACTAAAGAACCTTCTCCTCATCTCCTTTCTAAAGGTTTATCCTTTTATTTTGAGGCTGTGCCCTCTGGTGCTGGACTGTCACACTTAGTGGAAACATCCAGCGTACAGTTTTGGTCTCCTAATCTGAGGAAAGACATTCTTGCCATACAGGGAGTACAGAGAAGGTTCACCAGACTGATTCCTGGGGTGGCAGGACTTTCATATGAAGAAAGACTGGATTGACTCGGCTTGTACTCGCTAGAATTTAGAAGCTTGAGGGGGGTTCTTATAGAAACTTACAAAATTCTTAAGGGGTTGGACAGGTTAGATGCAGGAAGATTGTTCCCGATGTTGGGGACGTCCAGAACAAGGGGTCACAGTTTAAGGATAAGGGGGAAATCTTTTAAGACCGAGATGAGAAAAACATGTTTTTCACACAGAGAGTGGTGAATCTCTGGAATTATCTGCCACAGAAGGTAGTCGAGGCCAGTTCATTGGCTATATTTAAGAGGGAGTTAAATGTGGCCCTTGTTGCTAAAGGGATCAGGGGGTATGGAGAGAAGGCAGGTACAGGATACTGAGTTGGATGATCAGCTATGATCATATTGAATGGCGGTGCAGGCTCGGAGGGCCGAACGGCCTACTCCTGCACCTATTGTCTATGTTTCTATCCTCTCCACATTCACACCTTGCAAAGTAACTCCTGCATTTACTAAAACTAGAATATTGTATAAATACAAAAATATTTCACAAGCCGTGAAGTACTTGGATAATCATGAATAATCCTATCCACGTGCAAAACTTTCAGTTCAATGTTGCCTGGCTATAAAGAGACACCTGCCAACACTAATGCCAACAGCCAAACAAAGCACAGACCCATGAATACACAAGGGGCATGGCAACCATAGCAGGGCCATTCTTTGGCACGTGAACAAAAATGTCACACACGTGACCAGATGCCGTCACTTAAAGTGATGCTTTTTTTTTTAAATCTCGTAAGAGACTCGTCTTATTTGTTGCTATTTTCCTACCTACGGAACTATAATGCACGTCTGCTGAAGATATGAACATTCTAGCTTATTAAAATTCACAGAGTTTGGAAGATAAAGCCGGGTTATCAAAAGAATCCTTCCGGGTTTTTTGGGGGGGGGGGGTCGTCACACACGTGACCGGTCATATTTGACCTCTGACCCTTAGACCAACATAACCCAGACATTTTTGCTCGGTAAACTTTGAAAGAAAATATGAATCATATTTACAACACAAAACAATACACCTGTAATGCTTTCAGAAACAGAAGAGATGCATTCCACAATTATTCATATGTTTGTTCACACACGTGACTAAGAATGGCCCAGCAAAGGTGGCTTATTTTTAAAAAATGTATTAAAAAAAAAATTCAAATTCCCCACTGTAAAAAGGTACAAGAACTTCAAAAACATGACCACGTTTTCTCCAGGAAATGCTTCTTTTTGCTAGCAAAACACTGACATTCCCTCTGCAAAATTTGGCCATCTTATGCAGGAGGTCTTTGGGAAGTGAATCTGGCTCTTGTACAGCTGAACGGAGCAATACTGCAGAACACCGAGGTCCACACTAATTATTCTGGGGATCTTAAAACATTTCAAAAAGAAGATGAATATACCAGTAACAAATGGGCATTTGTTACACAATTGCAGAGTCAAAATAAGACAAGGAAATGGTTTCATAGTATTTTTTTCGGCTGCCAAATACTTTCCAGTCAAGGTTATCTTCTCACCACAGTACATTCTGTGAGATAGAGGCTGCAGTGGATCCGTTTCAAAGCACGTTCTCCGCCGCATCTTTGCAATCGAATACTTAGCTGCATTCAGTGGTCCTGTGAACATTGGCCCTATGTTCCATGTCACGTTGCCCCCAGCGATCTGCTATCCAAGCCACTGCATGCAGCCAGACACACCGGCAACATGCCCTATACTGTGCAAAAGAAGTCAGCAACATTTGATGTGTAGGAAGGAACTGCAGATGCCGGTTTAAACCGAAGATGGGACACGTAAAAGCTGGAGTGGCTCAGCTGGACAGACGGCATCTCTGGAGGGAAGGAATAGGTGACAATAGACAATAGGTGCAGGAGTAGGCCGTTCGGCCCTTCCAGCCAGCACCGCCATTCAATGTGATCATGGCTGATCATCCCCAATCAGTACCCCGTTCCTGCCTTCTCCCCATATCCCCTGACTCCGCAATCTATGAGAGCCCTTCTCCAGAGATGCTGTCTGACCCGCTGACTTACTCCAGCTTGATGTGCCTGTCTTCAGCAACATTTGAAGTCCTTCCCAACAACTCAGTGCATGTACAAGGGACATCTGCGCAGGAAGGAACTGCAGATGCTGGTTTACACCGAAGATATGGACGCAGAACGCTGGAGTAACTCAGTGGGACAAGCAGCATCTCTGGAGAGAAGGAATGGGTGACGTTTCGGCCCGAGGCCCTCCTTCATGACCTATTCCTTCTCTCTCCAGAGATGCTGCCTGTCCTGCTGAGTTACTCCAGCTTTTTGTGTCCATAACACGATATCGTTTCCATTCAACCCGTGCTGCAGAAATGGGCAAAAGCCTAAAATGTTTTGGGTTTTTTTTAAATAGGGGAACAAAAGAAAAACTGATGTCATGGTTACCATGGTTACACATACTCTTTGTTGTGCTTCAGTGCCACATGGTCTGATTCAAAGTAGTACACGTCAGGCTCCTCGTCCTCTTCCTCCTCTCTAGACAGCTGGCTGCCATTCTCCCTGCTGGCAGGCAAGAGCCCTCTGTGCAGCCCGCGCTGTGCGGGCGAGTCGGGCAGGTCACCACTGCAGCAGCCTCCCCCCGCCTCGTCCGGCTCCCGTCCAGCTCGAGAGTCTCCCTCCTCCACTGTCGCACAGCGTTCCCTGTCCGCGGCCACCGCCGCTCCGGCGGGCGGCCCACAGTCGCCGCCGGGGTTGGGGAATTTATCCTCCCCCGGCCCGCAGTCCCGGGGGGACGAGCACGTCTTTTGAGGGCTGCCCTTGCCGGCGGCAGCCCTCCGGGGCGAAGTTCTCAGCGCGTACCTGTGCTCCTGCGACTCGAACGGGGAGTCGGGCGCGGCGGACGCCCCCGCGAGGGGACCCACGTCCTGGGCCGTCGCGTCCGGGCCCGCGCCGCAACACTGCTCCTTCGACAGGGACGAACTGTACCCCACCACGTCGACCTCCTCCTCCGATTCCCTGATTTGCGGCGGGTTCTCAGTGGCGGGAAGCGCGGCGGACCGCTGCGACAGGCTGCCCGTGTGGCAGTCACTGACTGTCTCGCAGTCTTCCCACTGCGAGTCTCTAGAAGGCACATTGGTCTCTGAAGTGGCGGCCATCTTGCCGCCGTTCAGCAGCAGGGAATGACCGCCAGAGTTAACGCTGACAGTGTCTGTGGGTAAAATGGGTGCACGCGTATCCACACGTTTTGGTTTATGGTTCAAATGAAGAGGTTCACACTCACTACGCTCCGAAGAGGCAGCAGCAGCAGCAGCAGCAGCAATATCTTTCTCATTGATCCCATTGGCAGCTTTGTGTGAAGATGCCTCCCTCAGCAGCAACGGGTCCTCGTGCCCGCCATCCAAGTCCTTCATCTTTTTGATCTCCCTTTTGTCACAATCATCCAGTAGAAGAAAGCGCCGGGCGCGCTTGAGCTGCGAGGAGTCGCCATCGCTGTTGGGGGCCGGCCCCTTGCGCTCGAGGGGAGCCTTCTCGTTCCTAGCGGGGGGCGACGGGTCCTCCAGGCTGTCCGCGGGCTCCGAGCGCGAGCATCGCTTCACCCGCTTGAAGCCGGGCAACACCGGCTGGCAAATGTCCAGCAGCTTCTTCTCGTGGTTGTCCTTGTCCGAGCACAGCAGCCCCCTCTTCCTCGGGCTGGCCCACGGCTCCCGGGCGCCGTGCTGCCTGCACTCGCCGACCTTGCCGCTGTTGGCGCCCCTCGGCTGCGGCGTGGCTTCCTGCTTCTTTTTCGGCGATCGCGACCTCAACTGGGGGAGGGGGGAGGAGTCGTCAGGGTGGACTATGCTCCGGTTCCTCAGCGTTCGCCCGCAGAAGTTCTCGTCCAAACCGTTCGACCCAACTGACGACCTTGTGACTCGCTGGGATCTAAAAGCAGCCATGCTACAGGAAACTCCTAAAAGACCACCATCATGGCTCTCTCATGAGCACCAAGTGAAGGGAACCTTGAGAATACAAAAGAAAAGAGCAAATTAAGCTAGAGGCAGTAAACAAAATATATTGCATACAAACACCGCCTGAATGTACTTTGACTTTGCCTGGCCCGACATTCTACAGATCCACCACCGATTTACCGGCATCTTTGGTTCCAGAGCCTTTCTGCATTATCCATTTTGCCGGGTTCAACTGAGGTCACGGCCTCTGAGGGGACTTGAACGGTACTGGAACGGTCTGCCCAGGTTGCTGAGGGGCCGAGATAACGGCCCGCAAAGTCAGGCCTGGAAGTCCACTAATTGAACGGATCGGTTGGCTCTGGCCCAGCCAGAGTTCCAGAACCCCGGGCCACAGCGGGGCAAATTCAACCCGCCGATCGGCCGCGGAAGTACCGATGAGGTTGGGATCGGTCTCATCACCTGGACTCAGCGCCACATTTTTGAGGGGACTTCCAGTGGGGGGGAGGAAGGACTACAAGCTCGCTCTCGTAGTTTTTTCCAGATTCAAGGAATGCCGGACCACCAAGTTGCCTGAGAAATCAGTGGTGGACCTGTAGTCGGCCATTTAGTTTTCAGCTATTCATTACTTTGTCCTTCAAGTGAAAGACTTCCTGTCCTGTCACAATAGCGTGCTTTACCACAATACGCATTTATCTTCTCCTACCTCAAGTACCACAGGAAAAGAGCAAAGCAGTGGAATTTTCTGGCTGACAATAGACAGCTACTTAAACAAGGAAGGCCAAAAGCTATGAGGAGCAGGCGAGAACATGGTGCTGAGGCCAAGATTGGTTCATCCATGTTACTGAATTGCTGAGCATGTTTGCGGAGACAACTGGTTTACTAATGCTCCTTTTCTTCAGTTTCTTCTTTTCTTCAGGTATTCCTGCTACTTAAATCGGCGTTATTCACAATTTCTTACCTGATAATTCCAGCATTTCACTTCGGTTACGTACCATGTCATAGAGTCATACAGCGTGGAGACAAGCCCTTCGGCCCAACTTGCCCACACCCGCCAACATGTCCCATCCCACTTGCCAGCGTTTGTGGCCCAAATCCCTCTAAACCTGTCCTATCCACGTACCCGTCTGATTGTTTCTTAAACGTTGCGACAGTCCGTGCCTCAACTACCTCCTCCGGCAGCTCGTTCCATGCACCCACTACCCGTTGTGTGAAAAAGTTACCCCTCCACAGAATCCTATAAAATCTTTTCCCCCCCCTCACGTTAAACCTATGCCCTCTGGTTCTCCATTCTCCTACTCTGGGCAGGAGACTGCGTGCGTCTTACCCCATCTATTCCAGTCGTGTCTGGAAAATCCCATAAACTACATACGTCTGCATGGTACAGGGTCGGTCATTCTTCTCGTCGAATGTTTCTTGGATATGTTCGTGGAAACACAGTCATGACTCCCTTGTTCTTTCTTCAGTTTGTGAGGTTTAAATTTACTATCCGTACAGTGCTGTCGCACAGAGCAAAAAAAAATGCGTTATCCTCAAAATGGATGTGTAGAGAACAAAAGAGTTCCATTCTGTCTAGGATACCATGCTCCTGACAGCACTTTCTGAGAAACATCCATTTTGACATGTAGGCTTTTCTCTTCTACGCAGCAGACTGCACAAATATGAAAGAGCAGAGGACAGAATATCCATGTTTCCACTGACAGATCCAACTAACATTCAACAAGAATGACGATCGACTATATTTCGTGTCAACAGTGGAAGCTAAAGCAGTAACGTGAATTTCGCTGGATATATGCGACTTATTCCAAAGTACTTTACAGAAGTTATAAAAGGTGGGAGATCAGGACTAACACTATTTGAAGTGGTGCGAATGACTGGAGAAATGGATAAAACTGGAAGAGGAGCAGATCAGTTGTTCCCACAAGCCTGCACCCCGTCATTCAGTGGGCTGATCCAATCCTGGCCTCAGCGCTACATATCCTCATAGCACCACCCCCTGTCTTGCCATCCTTCCCCTCACCTTAGTTGTCCCACCAGTTGCACTGTCGTCCTGTCGAGTTTCATTGGCTGTATAACTCGTTCCCACCTACCCCACCAGCCAACAATGGACCATTGTGGGCTCCACGTTTCCTTGATCAGCTTTACTTTTTGCATATCTTTCATTCGTTTGTTCCATATCTCTACATCACCATCGAAGGGCCGAATGGCCTACTCCTGCACCTATTGTCTATTGTCTATATCTCTCGTTTCCCTTTCCCCTGACTCTGTCTGAAGAAGGGTCTTTGACCCGAAAAGTCACCTATTCCTTTTCTCCAGGCATGTTGCCTGACCCATTGAGTTACTCCAGCTTTTTGTGTCTATCTTCTTGTTCTCCCCCTGACCGCGTGGGTCTTCCTCGGCTACTCCGGTTTCCTCCCACACTTCAAAGACGTACAAACTTGTAGGTCAATTTGACTTCGATAAAAAATTGTAGATTGTCCCTCGTGAGTAGGATAGTGCTAGTGTACGGGGACCGCTGGTCGGCGAGGACTCGGCAGGCCGAAGGGCCTGTTTCCGCGCTACAACTACGCTAAACTCTTAGAAATCTTACACTTCACCAGTTCTACGGTGGAGATAATACTGACTGATTGCATCAGTGATTGGAAAGCCCAGAAAGGAAGGGATCTAGAGAGAGCATTGCCTAAAGAATGCAGCTAAAATCAAAAACCCACACCATCCTCTCATTGCTGCTACCATCAGGAAGGTGGCCACAGGAGCTTGTGAACCTTTACAGGCAGGTTCAAGATCAGCTTTATCCACCTCCTCCTCCTCCCCCATCCCTTGGAATGGAATACTTTATTGTCACATGAGGCAGAGAATTCCACAGATTCACAATTCTCCGCGTGGAAAAGCTTTTCCTCATCTCAGTCCTGAATGGCCTAGCCCTTATTCTTAAACTGTGTGGCCCCTGGTTCTGGACTCCCTTAACATCGGGATTTTTTTTACTGCACCCAGCCTGTCCAGTCCCTTAAGAGTTTTATATGTTCCTGTAAGATCCCCTTTCATCCTTCTAAATTCAACTGAATACAAGCCAAGTCGATCCATTTTTCCCCATCGTATGTCAGTCCCGCCATCCCGTGAATTAACCTTGTGAACCTACTCTGCACTCCCTCAATAGCAAGTATGTCCTTCCTCAAATTAGGAGACCAAAACTGTACACAGTACTCCAGGTGCGGTCTCACCAGGGCCCTGCGCAAATGCAGTAGGACTTCCTTGCTTGTAAACTCAAATGCTCTCGCTATGAAGGCCAACGTGCCATTTGCTTTCTTCACTGCCTGCTGTACCTGCTGCTTACTTTCAGACACCACATACAGCCACCACTTACGGCGCTTGCAAAGTTACAAAGTGCCCCCGCCGACTCTTCCTTTGTTCTCCCCCACAGCGATTTCCCCCACACTGGGTTCTCGTTTGCTCTCCCCCCCCCCCCCCCCCCCCCCCCCCACCCCACCTCGATGATCTCCCCCACGTCGGATACTCCAATGTTCACTGCTCTTCCCCCTCTCTCCCATCCCTTATTAACCATCAGGAGCTTGAACCAGCCAGACAGAACCGTAATAACCCTGCCCCACTGTACAAGTTCATTCAAGAGCTCTCCCGAGTTAAAAAAAAAAATCAAACTCGTTGTAAGCGCGTAGCATGTACATAGTGGGTACGTCGGAGCTCGGGGACGTCTCTTAGCGGCTTGTAACGCTAACGGCAGGTACTCGGGAAACGCGGTAAGCTCGAGAAGACTCGTGAAGATTTTTCAACAAGTTGAAAAATGTCCACGAGAGCCGCGAATACTTACGAGCGGCCATTACCGTAAATCTCCGAGTTCGAATTAGGGCCAAACTCGGGAGAACTCTTGAATGAACTCGTACAGTTGGACAGGGCTTTAACCACATTCCAATCTCAGCACCGAACTACTGTGGACTTTGCACTGTGTACTTTAGCTTGCACTATCATGGAATAATTGTTGTATATTTATCTGTTGTACGGTTGTGTTTAATGTGCCTGTAAAACTGCAGCAAGAGTTTCATAGTTATATCCACCAGGAACAGAATAATTGGGCATCATTCCATCAGCTTTGCCATTTACTTGCTGTGCCTCATGTTCACTTTTTGGTTTCATGCACTGGGACTCATTCCTTCGTACTATATCATGTTGTCCACACAGAGTGATACAGTGTGGAAACAGGTGCTTTGTCCCAACATGCCCACACTGACCACCGTGCGCCATCTACACTAGTCCCACCCGCCTGCGTTTGGCCCATTTCCCTCCAAACCTGTCCTGTCCATGTACCTGTCTAAATGTCTCTTAAACGTTGCGATAGTCCCAGCCTCAATGACCTCCTCCGGCAGCTCGTTCCATACACCCACCATCACCATTTGGGTAAAAATTGTACTTCTCAGGTTCCTCTTCCCCCCTCAGCTTAAACCAATGTCCTCTGGTTCTCGATTCCCCTACTCTGGGCAAGAGAATTGGGCGTTTACCCGATCTATTCCTCTCATGATTTTGTACATCTCATGAGAGTCTTTAGATAATTAATTGTATTTTCATTCTTTCTTCCAAAATGGATAATCTCACATTTTCCCCACATTATATTCCATTTGTCTTCTTATATCTCATCAAAGATCCACACCATCCTGGCCACACACTCATCTCCCCGCTACCTTCAGGTAGAAGGTACAGGAGCCTGAAGACTGCAACAACCAGGTTCAGGAATAGCTACTTCCCCACAGCCATGAGGCTATTAAACCTGGCTCGAACAAAACTCTGAACATTAATAACCCATTATCTGTCATTTTGCACTTTATCAGTTTATTTGTTCATGGGTTTTGTAGTCAATGCCTACTATGTTCTGTTGTGCTGAAGCAAAGCAAGAGTTTCATTGTCCTATCAGGGACACATGACAATAAACTTGAACTTGTACTATAGCCAATTTTCCTAATCAATACCATTTACAGACTCCTCCTTGCTAATCCATCTACCTTTATGTCATGTATTAATTAACTCAGCGGGTGAGGCAGCATCTCTGGAGAGAAGGAACGGGTGACGTTTCGGGTCAAGACCCTTCATTAGACCCGAAACGTTGTCCATTCCTTCTCTCCAGAGATGCCGCCTCACCCGCTGAGTTACTCCAGCATTTTGCGTCTACCTTCGATTTAAATCAGCATCTGCCGTTCTTTCGTACATACTTCTTATATATTTATATCATCATCAATTTTGTCTGTCGGATACTTGGTCCCTTCATCCGAGTCATTAATACAGCTTAAAAGCAACGGAGGTCCGAGAACTCAACTACTTACTGAATGCGGATCCAAAAATAACCCATTTATCCCAATTCTCTAGTTTCTGTTAATTAGCCGTGGCCTTATCCTTGCCAACAATATTATTCACTATCCTGTATGCATAGTGGTAATTTATCCAGTACCTTTTAGAAATTCAAATGCATAGCATCTAATGCTTCCCCTTTCTCCAGTCTATATGGTACATCCTCAGAGAACGTCAGAAAACAGCTTGGTCTCGGAATCACAGTGACATAACGGTAGAGCTGCTGCCTCACAGCGCACAGCAATCATAACCACGGGTGCTGTCTTGTCTGCACAGAGTTTGTACATTTTCCCTGTGACCGTGTGGGTTTTCTCTGGGTGCTCCAGTTTCCTCCCACACTCCAAAGACATACAGGTTTGTAGGTTCATTGGCTTTGGTAAAATTGTAAATTGTCCCCAGTATGCAGGATAGTGTCGGTGTGCCTGGGGTGATCACGGGTCAGTGTTGTCTCGGTGGGCTTTCTATTTGATCTTGTTGACCTACAACTCCGTGCTTTTATAACTTCTTGGTTTGATATTTTTAATTACGCAAACTAAGAAGTATCAATCTCAATCACAAAAAGTTCCAACAGTCTCAAAGGAAAAAAAAATATTCGCTAGCCTAGACTTGAATTCCTTCCTTTAGGGCCTGTCCCACTGTACGAGGTAATTCACGAGCTCTCCCGAGTTTAAAAAAAAAACAACTCGTGGTAAGCACGTAGAATGTACGTAGCGGGTACGTCGGAGTTCGGGACATCTCTTAGTGGCTCGTAACGCTAACGGCAGGTACTCAGGAAGACTCGTGAAGATTTTTCAACAAGTTGAAAAATGTCCACGAGAGCCCCGAGTACCTACGAGCGGCCATTACCGTAATTCTCCGAGTTCGAAACTCGGGAGAATTCTTTAATTACCTCGTACAGTGGGACAGCCCCTTTAGAAAGTAGACCCTGCCTCACACAAAGCAGCATTTCGAAAAAGTAGCAATTGTCCGTAATTTAAGAAATGGCATGTATGTTAAACAATTTTGTTTCACCTCGATCCAAGATACTAACTCTGAAGACAGTGGCTCCTTTCTATACTACAATTACCAATGACTCTTCACGACCTCACTAAGCTAACTATGACTCGTATGTGGATTGGAGATGTTAAATTCCTGGACTGGTAATTACTGAAGATCAACTAACTTTCATTTGTTAACATATCCTTTGCAAGAGGCTCAATGGAACGCATTTGGGCCAATGTTTTTCATCTCGTGGTGTCAGTTGTACCACTCTTGCCTCAGGAAGTACAGATTCAGATCTCACTCCAGAGACAGTATTGCAGGATCAGTTTTTCAGATGAAATCGTAATGGGTCTTTTAAACTCGGTTTAGTTACGTTTAGGGGGATACAAGGCGGAAAACGGCACCTTCCGCCCACCGAGTCCATGCCGACCCGCACATTAACACTGTTCTACACACACTAGGGACAATTTACAATTATCTCAAGCAGGTCACGGGGAGAACATACAAACTGTAGACAGCACCCGTAGTCATTTTCAAACCCAGGTCTCTGGCGCTGTAACACAGCAACTCTATCGCTGTGCCACCATGCCATCCGATTAATGTGGTCTTTCTCCACAACTCTTTTAAAGCTAATAAAACTGTGGGCTCTGGTCCCAGAAGGCTCGCCCCACGTACACCTCAGTCACATGCCTTGCGAGGATATAACATAGAAAATAGGGTCAGGAGTAGGCCATTCGGCCCTTCGAGCCTGCACCGCCATTCAATATGATCATGGCTGATCATCCAACTCAGTATCGTGTACCTGCCTTCTCTCCATACCCCCTGATCCCTTTAGCCACAAGGGCCACATCTAACTCCCTCTTAAATATAGCCAATGAACTGGCCTCAACTACATTCTGTGGCAGAGAATTCCAGAGATTCACCACTCTCTGTGTGAAAAACGTTTTTCTCATCTCGGTCCTAAAATATTTCCCTCTTATCCTTAAACTGTGACCCCTTGTTCTGGACTTCCCCAACATCGGAAACAATCTTCCTGCATCTAGCCTGTCCAACCCCTTAAGAACTTTGTAAGTTTCTATAAGATCCCCCCTCAATCTTCTAAATTCTAGCGAGTTCAAGCCGAGTCTATCCAGTCTTTCTTCACATGAAAGTCCTGACATCCCAGGAATCAGCCTGGTGAACCTTCTCTGTACTCCCTCTATGGCAAGAATGCCTTTCCTCAGATTAGGCGGCAGGCGCGGGCACACCGCGACGCCCTGTGTCTCCCTTTCAAGGGAGATGCTAAAAATGCATTTCGTTGTCTCTGTACTGTACACTGACAATGACAATAAATTGAATCATTTCATTTCATTTCATTTCATTTCATTTAGGAGACCAAAACTGTACGCAATACTCCAGGTGTGGTCTCACCAAGACCCTGTACAACTGCAGTAGAACCTCCTTGCTCCAATACTCTAATCCTTTTGCTATAAATGCTAACATACCATTCGCTTTCTTCACTGCCTGCTGCACCTGCATGCCTACTTTCAATGACTGGTGTACCATGACACCATGATATACTGCAGTACCTTCAAATAGATATGTCTTGATCATTGGCTTTAGGGAAAAATGGGTGATAATTAGCCAGGATTTTGCCATAAATGCCTTTTCATGCCTTTTTTGATTATTTCAGGAAGATGTTGCCTTTTTCACGAGTGCTTAAATCTGCCTTTTACCACCAGGGTGAAACCCGGCTGTAATTGGGTGTTAAGTGGCGATTGGAGAGGGGTGCGTGGGAAAGGGTCCAGTCTTTTCAAACTGGAGTCAAGCTGTGAGTAGGTGTGAAGTGTTGGTTAGGGATGGGGTGTGGGGGTACCAGGGTTAAGTTTCTGTTTATCGAACCTGCAGTAGAATTCGTTCAGGTCGTTGGTCAGCTGACGATTGTCCAAGGAGCGTAGCTTGTGATTTCTTGCAAGCCCTTCCACTCTGAAGAAGTTTCATTTGCTGAGAACTTGCTCCTCAACTTCTCAGAGTACCTTTCCTTGGCAGCTCTGATTCCTCTTCTTAGCTTGTACTTGGCCTGCCTGTCGAGGTCTGTATCCCCGCTCCTGTAGAATCTACCCCTGCAAGTGTCAAAATGCCTAACGTCAAGTCAACGCCTTGTAAAAAACGGAACGATTTGGTGAGAGTGTACAGGTGTGATATATTCTCTAGAGACAACTGTGTGCTGTTTTGCAAAGCAAACCGTTGTGCTGTTTTGCAAAGCATGTGAGAAAGCAGTGAATCATGAGAAGAAATATTTTGTCTCCCAGCATGTACAGACAGCTAAATACAAGTCGGCGGCAGAGAAACTGAAGGTAGGAAATACACAAGCTTGTCTCCCTCATACATTTACTGCTGGCTCCAGTCCCAAATCTGAGTTTTTGAGTGATCTGTGTAAAGCATTCATTGATGCTAGAATTCCACTGTGGAAATTGGAGAACAAATCTCTCAGGGGGTTTTTAAGGAAATACACAGAGGAACATATACCAAGCCAGTCATCATTACCGAAAAGTTATGTTGACAGCAACTTCAACATTGTTGTGCAGAAAATTAGAGATGAAGTTGCATGCAACAAAATGTGGATCTCAATAGACGAGACCACTGATGCTGTGGGGAGAGATGTTGCCAATGTGGTCATTGGTACACTGGTGGCAGGTCAACCATCAAAGGAGTATCTCTTGACATCGGAAGTAATGGAGAAGTCGAAGAGCTCAACAATTACTCGGTTGTTTACATCTTCACTTGCTGTACTTTGTACTTAAAGTTCCTGGCGATATAGGTAAAGACATACAAGGAAAATGTGAGTGGGTGATTTTAGCTAACAAGATCTTGAAGAAATACAAAACATAGCTAAAGTTCTCAAAGGTAGTTGTAATGCACAAGATATCGACATGAATGTAGAGTCTGTAGCTTGTTTCGGGTATGCACCAGTGACCTCAGCTGAGGTAGAAAGAAGTTTTTCACAACTGTAGCTTATTCTGTCTGACAGACGGCATAGTTTAACACCAGATAATTTGAACAAAATGCTGGTAGTTATGTGCAACCAGGCAACTTTGGTCATTTAATGTAGTATACTTTTAAATTATCATTTTTAACCATATTTTGGTGGTGGAAATAAATGCCCTTTTATGCCTTTTTTGCCAATGTGCCTTTTTCATGCCTTTTTTGTAATTTTATTATGCCTTTTTGCCTGCCTATTTCAGAGATTTTTAGCGCCTAAACATCCTGGCTCTAGTGATAATAGACCATGGTAAAAGACCACAGCATACAAATAAAATCTCCAAAACTACTGAAAGATGACTGAGAAACTCCTGCAAAAAACACTCTACAAAGTCTGCAGCATGGTCCATATTGAACTAGAAGCCAAAAAAATGTATTAGGCAGCAGCTGCTCATGGTCTCTGATACGATACAAACTTTATTTAACCCAGGAGGGAAATTGGTCTGCCAACAATCATAAAGCAACAAGATACACGAAACATGAAATTAAAGTGACGAGCGATACGTCCAGGATTGCGGATGTGCAAAGAATGGGGGGAGGGAGTCAGTCTACCCCACGACAGAAGGGGGGGCGGGTGGGAGGAGTTGTACAGTTTGATAGCCACAGGGAAGATGCATCTCTGTGGCGTTCTGTGCTGCATCTTGGTGGAACCAGTTTGTTGCTGAAGGTGCTCCTCAGGTTGGCCAGTGTGTCACGGAGGGGGTGAGCTGTATTGTCCAGGATGCTCTGCAGTTTGAGGAGCATCCTCCCCAAGACCGTCTCCAGTCAATCCAACGCTGTCCCTAATGCTATTTAATTGAGCGACATAAACAAAGGCTGGAAACACCTTTTCATCTCACAGTGTTATTAGAATTATTTTTGCAGCTCATTACTGATTTTATTGCCGAATCAATCAACCTTTATATGACAAATAATTCAATTTGTTTCATTTTACAGGATGCAGACTAAGGTAACATTTGGTTAAAACACAGTATCACTGCAGATGTTTTAGTTTTAGAGATACAGAGCGGAAACATGCCCTTCGGCCCACACCGACCAGCGATCCCCGCACACTTAAGGACCTGTCCCACTTACGTGTCCTTGGCCAGCTAATTACGCGACCTCGAGATCGCGTTGAGCCGCGACGGTCGGGCACGATTACATGCGTACACACAGCCGTCTGGAGCGCGTGACGTCATTTGAAGATGGACACAAAGCTGGAGTAACTCAGCTGGACCGGCAGCTTCGCTGGAGAGAAGCAATGGGTGATGTTTTGTGTCGAGACTCTTCTTCAGTCTGAAAAGAAGGGTCTTGACCCGAAACCTCACCCATTGCTTCTCTCCAGAGATGCTGCCGGTCCCGCTGAGTTACTCCAGCATTTTGTGTCTATCTTCAATTTTCTTGGCCCCGCTCGAGGAGTAGAAGTGGGGGCGGATCAGGACCGCAACGGCCGTGAGCCCCAGGCCAAGTTCAGCGATCGTTTGCCTGTTTCTGCTGCTGTTGGAGGTGAGACGTTGCGTCGCTCCAGGGTCTTGGGCCTGTCCCACTTTGGCCATTAGTTACGCAACAGGCCGTTGGCGCTCGAAGATTTCTTTCCCTACAAAAATTTCGGAGCCGCGCGGCCATACGATGCCCGTGCGCCTCAACGCGACCACGAGGTCACGTAATTTGCGTGCTAAGGACACGTAAGTGGGACAGGCCCTTAACAGTATCCTACACACATTCGGGATAATCTACAATTATACAAAGCCAACTAACCTACAAACCTGTACACACCTGGAGTGTGGGGAGCAAACCAGAGATCCCGGAGAAAACCCACTGGTCACGGGGAGAAGGTACAAACTCTGTAGAGACAGCACTGTAGTCAGGATCAAACCTGGGTCTCCGGCGCTGCATTCGCTGTAAGGCAGCAATTCTACCGCTGCTCCACCGTGCCGCCCTTTGGTTTGGTGCAATGGAAAATATACTTGTATCCTAAATGAATGAACACTACTGAAAGTATTACTGCTGATGCACTTATTATGGAACAATTTGGCAACAGCAATAATCAGTGAGTATAAGATTGCTTCCGCAGCCAAAGTGTATTCTAGCTATGAGGGTTAAAACAACCTCCAGTAAATAGTCTGACACACCAGATGTAGTATAATTACAGTCCTTGGTGATGCAAAGTCTACAATGTTTACAGACAAATGAGTGCCATTTGCAAAACTTGAAAAAAAATGATGGGAAAGTATTTCTTTGTACAAAGTGGGGGACACCGGTTTCTTCTTCTTAGGTGGTCCCTGGAGATCAAGGATGACATCCATTCCCATTCCATGTGGTGCAATATGACTAGCAAGGTCAATGTAGGACCCAGAGCTTTTCCCTGTAGTTGTGCCAGGAGCTGGACAGTTTGGGAGGTGGTGCCCAGTAGCTGCCCTTTGTACCCGATTGTTCAGTGATTCTGGGGTTCTAGGCTGTCAATGCGATCGGGATTCCTCTTCCCCACTGAAGGGGTGTAGCCAAGGGACTGCCAGAGATTTGGGAGTGGGGGAAAGAATATTGCATTTTCTCAAGGCTTCAGAGTCTTTAGTTTAGAGAAACAGCGCGGAAACAGGCCCTTCGGCCCACCGAGTCCGCGCCGACCAGTGATCCCCGCACATTAACACTATCCTACACACACTAGGGACATTTTACACTTGATACCAAGCCAATTAACCTATAAACCGGCACATCTTTGGAGTGTGGGAGAAAACCAAAGATCCCAGAGAAAACACGGGGACAACGTACAAACTCCGTGCAGACGGCACTTTAGGACAGAAACAATGGAATAGGAAATGGGAAAAGGAGTTATAATGGTTAGCGACCAGGAGATCCAGCAGAAGGGCGCGAGTGAGGAGGTGGAGGGGCCGGAGTTATATGTCCTGTGGTTGCAGGGAGAGGTGCCTGAGGAAGAGGCGGGGTGGTGTGTAGGGAGGGATGGGCAAACCAAGGAGTTGCGGAGGTTGTGATCTCTACGGAAAGCGAAAGGGGTGTAGGCAGGAAGATGCGAGTGAGGGTGGGGGGGTCACCTTGAGGGTGGAGGCAATGTTGACATTTCTCCCCTCCCCGCCACCCATCCCTCCAAATGCTGCTCGACCAGTTGAGTTCCTCTGGCACATGGTTTTGTCGCATCTAATAACAACAGGTCCACAACCAAAATATTAAAGCTTGACAATTTGCAGTACACAACAAACCTATGCAGTATCTATAACTTGGCACAAAGTGAAAAGTACATTTTTGGACGTTTCAAAATGTGAAGAACTTGTAAAATTTGGTGCAGCTGAAAATAAGAGGGCCAAAGAAAATCATGCACGGGGAAACCGAAAATAGGCAAGCTCAGAGATAGTGAGGCCTGCAGGCTTGAATGGAGGTTGCAGAGATAGGGGGAGCTCAGCAACAGGGCATAGGTGGTCTTGAAAAATAATGATGAGAAGTATTGTTGAATAAGTTTGTCAACTCGTTTATGGGATGTGGACATCATTGACATGGCCTCATATCTTCTAATTGCCCCTTGGCTATCTCTATACTTATAAGTGTGTGTGTGTGTGTGTGTGTGTGTGTGTGTGTGTGTGTGTGTGTGTGTGTGTGTGTGTGTGTGTGTGTGTGTGCGTGTGTGTGTGTGTGTGTGTGAGCGTGTGCTAACGGTAACATTTTAACATATTCCGGTAGATTGGTGTGTGCTTGTGTTTAGCTTGAGTGTATTTATGTATACAGATGCTCCCCAATTTACGATGCTTTGACTTACAATATCTCGACTTTACGGTGGTGCAAATGCTGGCCAACGGCAGCGAGCCGCAGTTCACTTCTGGTCATGTGATCAAATTGTATTAAATGCGTTTTCGACTTACGAGATTTACGATGGGCTTATAGGAACGTAACCCCATCGTAGGTCGACGAACAGCTGTAGTATTATCTGATTTGATTGGATAGTACGCCATCAAAAGCTTATCAATGTACATGGTGATAATAAACCTCAACATTATGATATCAATAATTATTTTATAAAGATCAAGGGGAGGGGGAGGGGGAGGGGGGAGGGGGAGGGGGGAGGGGGAGGAGGAGAGTGATGACCATTCAAACCTCATCCAAAGTTACTGTTGTGATTTTTTTTTTTTTTTTTTTAAAGACACACAGTGCTGGAGTAACGTTATATTTATAACAAAAAGATAGACACAAAATGCTGGGGTAAATCAGCAGGACAGGCAGCATTTCTGGATAGAGGGAAAGGGTGACATTTCGGGTCGAGGCCCTTTGAAAGGTCTCAACCCGAAACGTCTATCTTCGGTGTAAACCAGCATCTGCAGTCCCTACACCTACCAAGATACCCACTTCTTGGTGAACAATGCTGCCTGGAAGATCTAGCGGTGGCAAACAAGAAGGCTGTGCAAGACACTGTGCAAGAGCCTGGCCAAACATTTGAAACATAGATGATGGACACGAAATAAGAGATTATTAGGATGTCCAAAAGAACAAGAGCAATGTCGGTATATAATTGCAGTCACAGTTGTGGAATAGATATTAAATGAGAACTCGGAATGACGCAGAATGTGTTTCGTTGCAGGGTAAAGAGTTTACTGGTCACCAGGGAGAAGTTCATGTTCTTCTTCACAATAACACCTTGCGCATCTTCTGCTTTTACCTGAAGTACTGTTTAATGACTCACCGCAGTGTACCAGTTCCGCCGCTGGCAAGCCAGCTTTGTTCCCGAGCTCGAATTGAAGGAAGTGCTTTGATCTGCGGCCTGACACACCCATTGAGCTTAGGTCAGCACTCGTTTGGTTGTCCATTTAGACGCTGCTAATCTGGTCTGACAATCGTACAGCACAGAAACAGACCCCTTTTCCCACCACTTCCACACCGACTGTTTTGCCCATCAACGTGAATCCCAGTTACCCGCAATATAACCATATCCTTCTCCGCAGGGACTATTTAAGTGCCTAAATGCTTCATAAAAATAGTAATTATATCGGATTCCACCACATCCTCTGGCAGTGCATTCCAGATATCAATTACTTTCTTAAAGCAAAACTTTCCTCTCAGATGTACCCAGAGAGTAGGGGATTCGACAACCAGAGGACATGGGGAAATATTTAATAGGAACCCGAGGGGCAACTTTTCTATGCAAAGGGTGGTGGGTGTGTGGAAAGAGCTGCGGAGGAGGTAGTTAAAGAAGGGACAATCACAACATTTAAGAAACATTTGGACAGGTCCATGGATAGGATAGCTTCAGAGGGATATGGGCCAAATGCAGGGAGGTGGGGCTAGTGTAGATGGGGCAGGTTGGTCGTCGTAGTCAAGTTAGGCCAAAGGGCCTTTTCTACACTATAATACTCTGTCCTTTAAACTCTATCCTAAACCTATGCCCTCTTGTTTCTGATACCCTGTTAAATTTAGTTAGCAAGAAATCCGCTAATTTGACATGCGCAGGCGGCTGCCTTATCGGGCCTGCACCAACACCTTATGCTGGTTGGTGTTGTGAAACCTGTAACATTGCTGCTCTGAACATTCAGCCCATCAAGTCCACTCCGCCATTCAATCATGGCGGATCTATCTCTCCCTCTCAACCCCATTCTCCTGCCTTCTCCCCATGACCCCTGACACCCGTACTAATCAAGAATCTATCTATCTCCGCCTTAACCATATCCACTGACTTGGCCTCCACAGCCTTCTATAGCCGTGAATTCCACAGATTCACCACCCTCGGACTAAAGAAAGGTATGTCTACTTTGAAGAAGTTCATCAGCATTTTTTGTCTTCCTTCTCATCTCAGTTCAGGTTAGTTGTCACGTGTACTGAGGTACTGTGAAATGCTTTTGTTGGTTGTTCAGTACATCAGCACTAAAATACTGTACTGAACCTGATACTTAATCAAGTACCTGATACTTGTACTAAACTATAAGCAAAAATGAACTTCACTGTACCTCGGTACATGTGATATATAAAGTGCCATTGAGAATTTCTGATATCCGGCCTTACCCAGTTTTATCAGAACTGGCCAATTCCAATGAAAGGACATTAGCCCAAAATGTTAACTGTGCCTTCCTCTATCCTGAGATGCTGCCTGAACTATTTATTGCATATTTAAATATTTAAATGATCCCGGAAACATGATCCCGATGTTGGGGGAATCCGGAACCAGGGCCCACAGTTTAAGAATTAGGGTCAGGCCATTTAGAACGGAGATGAGGAAAAAACCTTTCCACCCAGAGAGTTGTGAATCTGTGGAATTCTCTGCCTCAGAAGGTAATGGAGGCCAATTCTCTGGATGCTTTCAAGAGAGAGTTAGATAGAGCTCTTAAAGATAGCGGAGTCTGGGGATATGGAGAGAAGGCAGGAACGGGGTACTGATTGTGGATGATCAGCCATGATCATATTGAATGGCGGTGCTGGCTCGAAGGGCCGAATGGCCTACTCCTGCACCTATTGTCTATTTAGTAAATTCTGTTTTATACCTCACAGTTATCAGACTTTTGTTTTATTCTCTTTTTCTCTGCTCAAGGGGAGGAAATCTTCTTCCACTTATTCCCCTGGATAGATCAGCTGCTATTAACAATCCATCAGCAGCAACAGCGGTGGTGACATTCAATCTCTACAAATTTCGACAGAGGCACCATAAAAAGCATCCTATTCGGATGCCTCCCAGCTTGGCATGGCAAGTGTTCTGCTGAAGAACATAAGAAGTGGCAGATTTGCGGACTCAGCTCAGTCCATCACACAATCCAGCCTTACCCACCAATGATTCCACCCGGACTTTACGATCCCCTTGGGTAAGCAACCAACACAATGAAGGGACCGTTCCAAACCCCGACCATTCACTCTCCCTCCACCTTCCGTCGGGCAGAAGATGCACAAGCTTGAAAGCCCGTGCCACTGCATTCGAGAACAAGGGCGGGACGGTGGCGCAGCGGTAGAGTTGCTACCTTACGGCGCCAGAGACCCAAGTTCGATCCTGACCACGGGTGCTGCCTGCGCGGAGTTTGCACGTTCTTCCCCCTGACCTGGGTGGGTTCTCTCTCAGGTTTCCTCCCACTCACCAAAGATGTATAGTGATACTTGCACTGAACAACCAACAAAGACATTTCACTGGACCCCAGTACACGTGACAATAAACGAAACTAACCTGAACTGAGATGAGAAGGAAGACAAAAAATGCTGGTGAACTTTTTCCAAAGTAGACATACCTTTCTTTAGTCATTGATAGGCTAATTGGCTCAGTAGAATCTCTACCTCAGAGGGCGGTGGAGGCAGGTTCTCTGGATGCTTTCAAGAGATAGGGCTCTTAAAAATAGCGGAGTCAGGGGGTTATGAGGAGAAGGCAGGAACGGGGTACTGATTGGGGATGATCAGTCATGATCACATTGAATGGCGGTGCTGGCTCGAAGGGCCAAATGGCATGCTCTTGCACCAATGGTCTAATTGTAAATCATGTGTGTGTGTGTCGGACGGTGTTAATGTGCGGAGATCGCTGGTCGGCGCGGACTGAGTGGGCCGAATGGCCCGTTTCCTCGCTATATCTAAATTAAACAGCTTCTTCCTCGCCGTTGTCAGACCCGCGAATGACTCTCTCCTAAACTAAGGATGTATTCCCACTCTCCCTCGATGTAGCCCTTGCACTGTATGACCCCCACACTGTTTCTGGAGCTGGAGCTGGAGCTGGGACGCTACGTTCTGCACTCTGCTTCCCTTCTTTTATGCTCTGTTGTGCTCAAGTACGGTATAATTGTAGTCATGTAACGTCTGCTTTGCCCAAATAGCAGATAAGTAAGTTTTTCCACTGGCAGTTAAAAATGCTGGAGAAACTCAGCGGGTGAGGCAGCGTCTATGGAGCGCAGGAATAGGTGACGTTTCGGGTCTCGACCCGAAACGTCACCTATTCCTGCGCTCCATAGATGCTGCCTCACCCGCTGAGTTTCTCCAGCATTTTTATCTACGTTCGATTTTTCCAGCATCTGCCGTTCCTTCTTAGAACAATGTTTTTCACTGTATCGCGGGGACACGTGACAATCATTAACCAATACCAAAGGAGGATATTCAAGTCCACCTATCACACATTCCTACTAGGCTAATACCGAGGGGCCAAACGACCTCATTTGGCTCCTTACGATCTTGCGACTGCGTGGAATTTGGCACGCCATTCTCTTCTTTGCAGTCTTACAACTGTGTTGAAAGTGTAACGGCCACATTTCCCAAGGTTTACACGCCAGCATCCCTTGCAACCACCGACAATCAAAGAACTCCAGCGAGTGATGGAATCTGGACCCAACCCAATTTCCGCAACCTGCAATTCCTCTGTAAACACGGACGCCCACCCGTACGTCATGGACTCCATGACCCCCAGTTATTTACAAAAAACGTTAAAAAAAAAAAGAAAATGATTCAATTTATTGTCATTGTCAGTGTACAGTACAGAGACAACGAAATGCATTTTTAGCATCTCCCTTGAAAGGGAGACACAGGGCGTCGCGGTGTGCCCGCGCCTGCCGCCGTAACATTAGCTGCCCAAAGCATAGACATTTTTTTTTTTTCAAATTTATATTTAGCGCGTACTGACCAGAAAGAATAAAAACGTGGGGAGGAAAGAAATTATCGACCTTTGGAAGAGATATTTGATGACCTTTCCCATTCATGCCAAAGAATAAAGCCCTAACAGAGAAAGGTTGAACAAGTTAGGGCTTTATTCTTTGGAGCGCAGAAGGTTAAGGGGGGGACTTGATAGAGGTTTATAAAATGATGAGAGGGATAGACAGAGTTGACGTGGAAAAGCTTTTCCCACTGAGAGTAGGGAAGATTCAAACAAGGGGACATGACTTGAGAATTAAGGGACTGAAGTTTAGGGGTAACATAAGGGGGAACTTCTTTACTCAGAGAGTGGTAGCTGTGTGGAATGAGCTTCCAGTGAAGGTGGTGGAGGCAGGTTCGTTTTTATCATTTAAAAATAAATTGGATAGTTATATGGATGGGAAGGGAATGGAGGGTTATGGTCTGAGTGCAGGTATATGGGACTAGGGGAGATTATGTGTTCGGCACGGACTAGAAGGGTCGAGATGGCCTGTTTCCGTGCTGTAATTGTTATATGGTTATATGTTATATGGTTATATGGTTATATGCCGGGATCTCGTTTTAAAATCAGTGCTATTATTGAAGGGGATTGGTGGGTCCCATTGAAGACCACTCATCACCAGATCACCTGCTCTTCTCATTTGCGTGCACGGCTTTTGTCTTTCATTATAAAATAGCCCCGATAATAGAGATAAATGGAGCAGCTGGGCTTGTATGCTCTGGAGTTTAGAAGGATGAGAGGGAATCTTATTGAAACATATATGATTGTTAAGGGTTTGGACACGCTGGAGGCAGGAAACATGTTCCTGATGTTGGGGGAGTCCAGAACCAGGGGCCACAGTTTAAGAATAAGGGGTAAGCCATTTAGAATGGAGACGAGGAAACACTTTTTCTCACAGAGAGTTGTGAGTCTGTGGAATTCTCTGCCTCAGAGGGCGGTGGAGGCCGGTTCTCTGGACGCTTTCAAGAGAGAGCTAGATAGGGCACTTAAAATGAGTGGAGTCAGGGGATATGGGGAGAAGGCAGGGACGGGGTACTGATTGGGGATGATCAGCCATGATCACATTGAATGGTGGTGCTGGCTCGAAGGGCCGAATGGCCTACTCCTGCACCTATTGTCTATTGTCTCTTAACTGCAATTAAATAAATAAACGTTTTTTTTCCCCCAAACCATCCAATTTAATCAAGCCAAATCTATAATCGTGAAGGTGGATGGTTTTATTTTATGTGGGGACGGACAGATTATACCTCATTATACACTGCCTCAGGATATTGTGTGTGTGTGCATAGAGTGTGTGCATTCCTCTCTCTCACGCTCGAATACAACTTCCAACATGAAATGACTGTTATCCAGAAAAAGATCAATTCTGAAGAGATTTTATTTAAAAACTGCGAAACACTTCATTCAATTCCCTAGTTAGACCGGTGCTAACAAGGTTCAAAGAATTTAAAAATTCAGACTGGCATGAAAGACTTTGATGCATTGGACACACGACCTTCCAAAGCAGATTTACACACTGACCTTCTGAGCAGAGTGAGCGCGCATATAGTTATGCCTCTGTTCCCAGCCAGAATGGAGATTACTGTGTAAATCATGTCTGGAGACTGACTATATTGCTGTAAGTGATTATGGGCAACTTTAAATGGTACATGCATGTCACCATAACAACACTTTGCTGTAGAAATCACCCTGCTTTTATCACAACTGTTAGGTCTGTCGTGCCTCAGTGAGAACATTGAACAGCACAGCACAGGAATGGCCCTTCGGCCCACAATGTCTGTACCGAACATGATGCCAAGTTCAATCAAACATTATTCCCTTTATCCTGTATCTGTCCACTGTGGACGGCTTGATTGTAATCGTGTGTGTAGTCTTTCCAGGACGCTGTGATTTACGGGCCGTTCCCAGGTGTCGAGTGCTGCTGGAAGGTCACCAAGACGCTCTTTGGTCTGCCCGAGCTTTGTTGACCTCCCAGCGGAGCGGGATGTCCGTCGGGGAATGTTGCCGACTGGCCCGCTGCAGACCACAGGGACGCACTGAAGCTCGGTGCAGCCAACGCCACGGCTCAGTGGGGGAGGACCACAGTCTAATGCCCCTGTCCCACTTAGGAAACCTGAACGGAAACCTCTGGAGACTTTGTGCCACACCCAAGGTTTCCGTGCAGTTCCCGGAGGTTTTTGTCAGTCTCCCTACCTGCTTCCACTACCTGCAACCTCCGGCATCCACCTGCAACCTCCGGGAACCACACGGAAACCTTGGGTGGGGCGCAAAATCTTCAGAGGTTTCCGTTCAGGTTTCCTAAGTGGGACAGGGGCATTAGGGTCCTCCCGCTGCAGGATATGGGGGGGCGGGTGTGGTGGAGACGCCCCTCAAAGATAAGGGAAGGGATTCCACACCAGTGGGCCACATGAGTGGCAAGGGTGGGGGGGATAAATTTGTGAAATTTGTGCAATGTATGCAAACAGTATTGAAGGTTTGTATAGCCTCCGAAAATGTCGGATGAAAATGTCGAACACATGGTTCCCACGGTTTTGCACATTGTATGTATTTATTACTTGGATAAAGTCTACTTAGACATTTTTTTAAATAGTCTTTCCGTTGACTGGATCGCACGCAACAAAAACGTTTCACTGTATCTCGGTGCACGTGGCAATAAACTAAACTAAAGAATCCCTTCGTGTTCAAGAAGGAACTGCAGATGTTGGAAAATCGTAGGTAGACAAAAATGCTGGAGAAACTCAGCAGGTGAGGCAGCATCTACGGAGCGAAGGAAATAGAAGGCATTTCGGGTCGAGACCCTTCTTCTCGACCCGAAATGACGCCTCACCCGCTGAGTTTCTCCAGCATTTTTGTCTACCATAAACAATCCCTTCAGTCTACCTCCGCTCCCTGCTTACCCATGTGCCGATCTATTAGCCTCCATCACATCTGCTTCTACCACCACCTCTGGCAATGCATTCTAGACACCTACCACCATGCACAAGGATTGTCTTGCCCCAGTTCCCGCGCATCTCCCTTCATAAAACATTCCCCCCCGGACACTCCTGTTTAAAAGTACTCCGGTACAGATCTACAAGGGACAAGGACAAATAGACTAAAAAAACAGTTTTACCCCACTGACATTGTCCCCCAAGGGCAGGGGCGATACAGATTCCTGTCCCATGTGAAATCGACAAGGATGGAGGGTTGGGTGTGTATGCGTCTTTGTAATTATTTAGTGTTTATGTTTTAATATTTTACCGAGTATCGTTAGCTTTTAGAAATGTTTGAATGCTGCACTGACTGGCTGACATTTTAAATTTTGTTGTACATGGTTCATGTTACAATCACAATAAAGAAACTATTCTATTCTATTCTATTCTATTCTATTCTATTTCCCCCTGGGGGAATAGATTCCATCCCATCCATGCCTCTCATAATGTTGTGATGTTCCACCGAGTCTCCCCTCAGCCTCCAATGTTGCAGATACTCCTTCAGTAGCCCACAATGCGACTTTGTCTACATTTGCTCCAAGTTCCACGCTGCTTCCAATTGGCTCAACGAAGTCCACTTACGGACACGGCAGGGAAATAGTGCACCAGGTGGAGTCATAGAGTGATACAGCATGGAAACAGCCCCGTTGGCCCAACTAACCCACACCAGCCAGCGTCTCCCATCTACACTAGTTACCAAGACCTCAACGGTGGAAGAAGTGGAGGACGATGGCTGACCTTAATGGAGCGTCAAGGCGGATGGATGAAGGCTGCAGCAGAAAAGGGTCTCCGGTCGTCTTGGACTCCATGCCACTGGATCCTGACCCAGATCTGTCAAGGACCGTGGGGTGGCTGTCTGTGCACCAGTCTCCCCACGTTAAACAAAGTCACGCACAGGCGTCCTCCATGAGAGGACAGTCACACTCGTTCCACCCGCCTGCGTTTAGCCCCGGTACACATTACAATAAACTAAACCTCTCCCTATAGCTTATATTCTCTAAACTGTGCCACATTTCAGGGAGTCTCTACTGCACCCTCTCCAAAGCCTCCCCAACCTTCCTGTAATGCAGCAATCAGAACTACACGCCAGACTAGGCCTGTTAACATTTTATACAGCTGCAACATATCTGAAGACCCGAAACATCACCCATCCATGTTGTCCAGGGATCCTGCCTGCCCCCGCTAAGTTACACCAGCACTTTGAGTCTTTTTATTTTGTAAACCAGCATCTGCAGCTCCTTATTTCCTAACCTTTATACTCACTGCGCTGACCATTAAAGGCAAGTATGCTACATGTCTTCTTTGCCAGCCTATCTACCTGTGGTGCCACTTTCAGGGGAGCTGCGGACTTGCCCCTCAAGATCCCTCTGTACAACAATGGTCCAAAAGATCAAGGGGCGGGGCAGCAACGCAGCGGGTAGTGCTGCTGCCTCACACCGCCAGAGGCCCGGGTTCAATCCTCACCGCGGGTGCAGTCTGTACGGAGCTTGTACGCTCCCCCCGTGACCCTCGTGGGTTTTCTGCGGGTGCTCCGGTTTCCTCCCACACTCCAAAGACATGCAGGTTTGCAGGTGAATCGCCTTTGGTAAAGACTGTAAATTTGTCCCCTGGTGTTTCAAGGTTTCAAGGGCAGTTTATGGTCACGTGCACCAATTAAGGCGCAGTGAAAATCGAATTACCATCCCGCCATACTAAAAATTAAAAATAAATTAAAAAAGCAACAAGACACACAACTAACATAAACATCCACCACAGCGGATTCCCCACATTCCTCACTGCGATAGAAGGCAGTAAAGTCCAGTTGGATAGTGCTAGTGTACGGGGATCGCTGTGCGGCGTGGATGCGGACTCGGTCGGCTGGTTTCCGCACTGTATTTCCAAACTGAATTCAACTGAATTTACCCGATATTTTCCTCGTTCAGCCAAATTCCCAAAATGCAATCCCTCACACGTGCCTGAATTAAAACTCCACCTGCACTCCAATGAGCCAAAGGGCTTGTTTTCGTGCTGCAGGATTCTGTAACTCTTGAGAGGATTAGAAACTAACTAAACGCAGGGAGGCAGCGGATCAAAATTGCAAGGCTCTGGTAAATGAAAGGGCAGAAGCAAGACTGGAGAGAGAGGCATTAAAATGCAAAACGATAAACAAACGGTGACAAGGAGGAATACACAGTATAAATCCAAGAATAAATCAGTAAAAATGGCTGGAGGTTATAAAACGAATTAAAAAAACAAAACATTAAAGGCTCTGTACCAGGATGCAAGCAGTGTTTGAAATCAAACAAGATGAACTGAGAGTGTAAAAAGGGAGTAAGAATGTTGTGGCAACTATTAAATATGGTGACAAAACAAAACGATGACTGGGATCCGAATTGCCAAAGGCTACAGAGCATCTATGTACCATTCCGTTCATTTGCATTTATATTTATTGGCAAACCAGATACAAGGAGTGGTTAAGAATTACCGAATAGTGAAAGGCATGGATAGAGTGGATGTGGAGAGGCTGTTTCCACTGGTGGGAGAGTCTAGGACCAGAGGCCACAGCCTCAGAATAAAAGGGTGCACCTTTAGGAAGGAGATGAGGAGGAATTTCTTCAGGCAGAGGGTGGCAAATCTGTGGAATTCATTGCCACAGAAGGCTGTGGAGGGCAAGTCATTGGCTGTTGTTGATTAGATTTCACACAGAGAGTGGTAAATCTCTGGAACTCTCTGCCACAGAAGGTAGTTGAGGCCAGTTCATTGGCTATATTTAAGAGGGAGTTAGATGTGGCCCTTGTGGCTAAAGGGATCAGGGGGCATGGAGAGAAGGCAGGTACAGGATACTGAGTTGGATGATCAGCCATGATCATATTGAATGGTGGTGCAGGCTCGAAGGGCCGAATGGCCTACTCCTGCACCTATTTTCTATGTTTCTATGTTTAGTACGGGTGTCAGGAGTTATGGGGAGAAGGCAGGAGAATGGGGTTGAGAGGGAACGATAGATCAGCCATGATTGAATGGCGGAGTGGACTTGATGGGCCAAATGGCCTGTTCTGCTCCTAGAACTTATGAACATGGTGCATATGGGTATGCTTGCCTTCATTAGTCAGGCATTGAGGATAAGAGTCAGGAAGTCATGATGCAGCTTTATAGGACTTCGTTTAGGCTGCATTTGGAGGATCACGTGCATTTCTGGTCACCCCATTACAGGAAGGATGTGGAGGCTTTGGAAAGGGTGCAGAGGAGATTTATCAGAATGATGCCTAGATCAGGGGGTATTAGCAACAGCGAGAGGTTGGACAGACATGGACTGTTTTCTTTGGAGCGTTGGAGGCCGAGGGGGGACCTGATGGAAGTATATATAGATACGAGTGGCTGTGATAGAGTGGACCGTTGGAATCTCTTTCCCCATGGTGGAAAATGTCAAAGACTACAGAGCATCGCTGTACGGTGAGCAAAGTTTGGGCAAAGTTTGAAGAAAATATGGGGGGCAAGTTTTTTGGGTTTTTTTAAATACAGAGGATAGTTGGTGCCTGAAAGATGCTGCTCGGGCGGTGGTGGAGAGAGATACAATAGTGGCATTTAAGAGACTTTTGAATCGGCACACGGATATTCAGGGAGTGGTGGGAGATATAGACCACTTGCAGGCAGAGGAAATGTGTAGAACGGAACTGCAGATGCTGGTTTACACCGAAGATAAGACACAAAATGCCGGAGTAACTCAGCGGGACCGGCAGCATTTCCGGATGGATGGAATAGGTGACGTTTCGGGTCTGAAGAAGGGTCCCGACCCGAAACGTCACCCATTCCTTCTAACCAGAGATGCTTCCTGTCCCGATGAGTTACTCCAGCATTTTGTATCTGTTGTAGGCAGCGGAGATAGATTTAACTTGGCATAATTTTGGGCACAGACATTGTGGGCCTAAGGGCCTGTTCCTGTGCTGCAGTGTTTTATGTTCTAGTCGAGGAGGGCACAAGGCTAAGAAATGTTGGTGGGGCAACTGTTCAATTATGATGTGAAGGAGGGAACTGCAGATGCTGGTGTATACCGCAGATAGACACAAAGTGCTGGAGTAACTCAGCGGGTCAGGCAGCATCTCAGGAGACAAAGGATGGGAGAAATTTCAAATCAACGATGGAACTTTAAAATTGATCCGCCAACAGTCGTAAAAACACAAAATACATGAAACGGGAAATTAAAGTGACGAGTGGGAAGGCTTGGGGGATGTGCAAAGATTGGGGAGGGGAGCCAGTCTCAGTCTACCGCAATGCTAAAGGGGGAGGAGTTGTACAGTTTGATAGCCACGGGGAAGAAGGATCTTCTGTGGCGTTCTGTGCTGCATCTTGGTGGAACCAGTCTGTTGCTGAAGGTGCTCCTCAGGTTGACCAGTGTGTGTCATGGAGGGGGTGAGCTGTATTGTCCAGGATGCTCCGCAGTTTGAGGAGCATCCTCCCCTCCAAGACCCACCTCCCGTGAATCCAACTCCAACTCCGCCCCAAGGACGGAGCCAGGCTTCCTGATGAGTTTGTTGATCCTATTGGCGTCCGCAGCCTTTGCCCTGCTGCCCCAGCGCACAACAGCGAAGAAGATGGCACTGGCTAAAACCCTTCTGGTTCCGACCCGAGACGTCTCCCATCCTTTTTCTCCAGACATGCTGCCTGGCCCGCTGAGTTACTCCAGCACTTTACATCCATGTTCATTAACGCTGCTCTTAGTCCGAGTGAAAGGGATGATCTAAGTGCAAGAAACCAGGATTTTGAAGTGGTTTTGGTGAAGGTGGGGTATTCTCCGTGGATTGTCACCTTGTCGTGATGGAGAAGCTTGTGTGTGGTCCTGAGATCCTGAGAGCGATGCCGTCTGGAGCTACGCTCCTGCTAGGGCCACCCATGGCGGTAAGGTCGAGGGGGAGGTCTCTGACAAAGAGCGATCCAACCAAGACCTCAACGGTGGAACAGGCGGAGGACGATGGCTGACCTTAGTGGAGCGTCACAACGGCTGGGAAGGCGGATGGATGAAGGCTGCAGCAGAAAAGGGTCTCCGGGCGTCTTGGACTCCATGCCACTGGACCCTGACCCAGATCTGTCAAGGACCGTGGGGTGGCTGACTGTGCACCAGTCTCCCCACGCTAAACAAAGTTACACACAGGCATCCTCCATGTAGGGAATAGCACCCTGGAGACACCCATGGCCAGCCATGACCGAAGGGGGCCTAAGAAGAAGGTATAATAAAGGAAATGACTCTTGCGAGTATCATGAACAGGCCTGCAAATAGTAACCGCATGGTGGGAAAGAATATAAAAAGAAAAAGGAATTGGAGCTGGTCCAAAAGTTACGACAAGAATCATGTTGGATTAGCAGGAAAAAAAAAAATTGAATGGGTAAGGATTGCCTTGATGAGTTTGTAGAATGTTTACAAGATAGTTTCTCAGAACAGCATGTTTAGGAGTTAACCAAACAGCCAGCTCCACGATTGTCCTCGGAGATAATTTTATTGGATTACATCAACGTGAAGGCGCCCCAAGATAGCAGCAAACGTAATAGGATTACATTTTATATTCAGCCTGAGAGAGGAAACAATGGAATCAAGGCCAGTATTTTAAACTTGAAGGGCCATTATAAAGGCATGGGAATTATAAAGGGTCATTATAAAGGCCTTGGTGAAATTGCAATTTAGGTTAAGAGATTGGCAATCAAGATGCAGAGCAGACATTTAATGGAAGGTAGACACAAAATGCTGGAGTAACTCAGCGGGTTATTCTTTTAATGAACCTGGAGTTGAAGACTTTATTGTCACATGTGACAAGTCGCAGTGAAATTCTTTGCTTGCCTACCCAAGGTGTGCAAATAGTCGCCCGTAAAGGGCGCTGCCAAAGTTATAAATTCCCCCCCCACGGCAGTCCCTCCACGCCGGTTCCCCAATGTTCTTCCCCCCCCCCCACATCCCACAAGAACTTACATTCCAACAAGCAAGAGAAAAAAAATAAATTAAGTGGAGGTCCCGTGATCCTTGCTCGAGTAAAGAACGGTGGCGCAGCGGTAGAGTTGCTGCCTTACAGCGTCACAGACCCGGGTTCAATCCTGACTACGGGTGCTTGTATGGACGGAGTTTATACGTTCTCCCCATGACCGCGTGGGTTTTCTCCGGTTTCCTCCCACACTCCAAATATGTACAGGTTTGTCGGTTAATGGGCTTCGATAAAGATTGCAAGGGTGGTGTTCGTGTCCTGGGATCGCAGGTCAGAGCAGACTCGGTACGCCGAAGGGCCCTGTTTCCGCACTAGATCTCTAAATTAAACTCAATTATTCAAAAAAGTTTACAAAGTGCGTGATAATCTCATTGAAAATAAGCTCGAGGAAATAATGGAAAACAAAAGAGAGAGCAGGAAATAAACAGGTTATTTGTGTCAGTGTGTAGTATAGAGAATGCAACATATAGAAATAGCTAGAAATTGGAGATTTGGAAGGGAAATAATGTATAATCCAGGAAGCAGAGCTGTGTAAATTGGAGCAGTAGGCTGTCAGGTCTCCAGGGTCCATCCAATCTGAAGAGGGGTCTCTACCCAAAACGTCACCCATTCCTTCTCTCCAAAGATGCCCCGCTGAGTTACTCCAGCTTTTTGTGTCCAATTACAATTTAATCCAGCATCTTCAGTTCCTCCCTACACCTGATGGACTTTACAGGTTCTTAATCAAAGTGGCTGGTGAGATTGATAATTGATGCATCGACTTTCAAAATTCCTTAGATTCCAAGACGGTTCCATTTGATTGTAAAACTGATGCAGGCACTTTATTCAAGAAGGAGGAAGGTGGAAAGCTGCGATTCGCTTCTGCAGTTTTATTGTGATTTACAAATCAGTACTGATTTGCTAAAGGGAAATCATATTAGACTAATTCCTTTGAAGCAACAACATGGAAAACAGGAAACCACAGGAGCTTAACATTTCACACAGGGAAATGTTCATTTTGGAAGGGCACTGAGGAAAATGTACAGTAATCAGACAAAGTCAGCATTGCATTAAAAAACCAAAATGCAGAGAACACTCAGCAGGTCAGACAGCATCCATGATTTTTACAATATCTGCAGTTTTATTTTGATTTTCAAATCAATACTGGCTTGTGTGAAAAGGAAATCACAGCTGACCAATTCCTTGAAGCAGCAACATGCGCAGAGGGAAAAAGTGAACCAGTGGATGTGCTATAAAGGCGACTCCCATATAATGGGGAGATTACTTTAGACTTGTGATACTGCATGGAAACAGGCCCTTTGGCCCACCGAGTCCTTGCTGACCAACGATCACCCCGCGCACACGCACTATCCTGCGCACTAGAGACAGCTTTAGAGTGTGGGAGGAAACCGGAGCACCCGGAGAAAACCCACACCGTCACAGGGCGAACGTACAAACTCCGTGCAGGCAGCACCAGTAGTCAGTATTAAACAGGGATTTCGTTGCTCTGTAAGGCAGCAACTCTACTGCTGCGCCACTGTGCCACCCACTGTACTGAACTTAAGAAACAGTCCGTTTTGCGAACTTTCATAATGAAAAACCACGCCATCTGAATCTTGCAGGCGATTAAATTGGTCTCACCTCAACACTTCAAGCAGCGTCATACTTTATGGATCGTCAATAACTTAGAACTGCACAGGAAGACAGAATTTAGAAACATAGAAACATAGACAATAGGTGCAGGAGTAGGCCATTCGGCCCTTCGAGCCTGCACCGCCATTCAATATGATCGTGGCTGATCATCCAACTCAGTGTCCCGTACCTGCCTTCTCTCCATACCCCCTGATCCCTTTGGCCACAAGGGCCACATCTAACTACCTCTTAAATATAGCCAATGAACTGGCCTCATCCACCCTCTGTGGCAGAGAATTCCAGAGATTCACCACTCTCTGTGTGAAAAATGTTTTTCTCATCTCGGTCCTAAAAGATTTCCGCCTTATCCTTAAACTGTGACCCCTTGTTCTGGACTTCCCCAACATCGGGAACGATCTTCCTGCATCTAGCCTGTCCAACCCCATAAGAATTTTGTAAGTTTCTATAAGATCCCCCCTCAATCTTCTAAATTCTAGCGAGTACAAGCCGAGTCTATCCAGTCTTTCTTCACATGAATGTCCTGACATCCCAGGAATCAGTCTGGTGAACCTTCTCTGTACTCCCTCTATGGCAAGAATGTCTTTCCTCAGATTAGAATAATCAAGTTATTCCTGCCAAATCGACCAAGAGCCATGTACCAGGTTTCAAGACCTGATCTTCATTCTATCTTCCACGCACCAACAAATCCGAGGAGACACAAGGACCTGTAGATCCTGGAATTGTGTGTACAACACAAAGTGCTGGAGCAACTCATCAAGTCTGCAGAAGGTTCCCAACCCAAAAACACCAATGGTCAATGTCCTGCAGAGATGCTGCCCGACTCCAGCATTGTGTTTCCCAACCAACTCAAGGATGCTGGCGGGAAGCTGCTCCACACTGGGCCATGCCATTCCCAAGGGTATTCCGCCGATCAACATGCCAATAGGCTCTCCCCGAGCTGAACAGGGCACGGAGAGGGCGATGAGCTTCGTCACCGATGTCTGCGTTTTCTAGGAGAAGGATCCTGACATAATATAGGAAGCAGTCTTTATTCTCCAAGGATAGACACGAAGTGCTGGAGTAACTCAGCGGGTCAGGCAGCATCTCTGGAGAAAAAGGATGGGTGATGTTTCAGGTCGGGACCCTACTTCAGACTTCGGAAAGGTCCCGACCCAAAACGCCACCCATCCTTTTTCCCCCAGAGATGCTGCCTGACCTGCTGAGTTACTCCAAGTCAAGTCAAGTTTATTCGTCACATACACATACGAGATGTGCAGTGAAATGAAAAGTGGCAAATGCTCACGGACTTTGTGCAAAAAGTCAAACAAACAAACAAACTACAAACAGAATCACATATTCTTTTACATATTTAATATTGTGGGCCAGCACTATGTGTCCATCTTCTGCCAATACCAGCATCTGCATTCCTTTCTACCTATTCATTTTCCAAGGGCATGGATTTTTCGTCAAAAGACAGTTTTGTACAGTAAGGCGGGGCAGATCGAGGGCCTGTGTTAAGTGCAAGACCCATTTTCTTCTTTGCTTCTGTGAAAAAGAGCTGGTGGCGACTTGAGAGTTTGGCCTCTGCATTAGCTGAGAAACATCAGACTTTGGATGAATGGTCATGGGATGTTTACTTAAAATGATCATGTGGAAATGGGTCTAGAGAACATAGCCCACTGCAATGCTCAATAGTCCACCGATTCAGTGTCTTCATCTTGCAATTCAGAGGTCATGAGACCAAATTCCACCGTGGTTAAACGAATGGAAGAAATTTAGTGATTCATGAATTAGCCGTCAGACTGTCATTAAAAATTTACTCAGCCTTCAGGAAACACAACGTCATTTGGTTGGTGTGAATTTAACGGCATGGTGGGAGAGAAAGGTCCTTTGAGTTGGGCGAGAGTGCAGGGTACAGAGGCTTATAGGCTCAGGCATATTATTGTCATGTGTGCCAAGGTACAGTGAAAAGCTTTGTTTTCCATGCCGTCTAATCAATACTATATATAAATACAACAAAGACAAACTCAAGTACAATCGGTAGAGCAAAGGGAAATATACAGAGTGCAGAATATAGTTCTCACCAATGTCGTTCACCAGTTCCTTAGACAAAGTCCAATGTCCACGCTGGGGCAGAAGTGAATCGGACAGTCCCCTCGCTTATGGATACACTGGTCAGATGCCTGATAACAGAAGGCGTTCACGAGTCTGGTGGTGTGTGCTTTCAAGCTTCTGTATCTTTTGCCTAACTAGAGCATCCTTTGCCTAACTGGGGAGGGAGGAGGAGGAATGGGAAGGGTCTTTGATTATGTTGGCTGCTTTACTGAAGAAGTGTGGTGCAAGTGCATGTGCGAGGACGTGTATGGAAACATACGCTGAACTTTTTTTCTCATTCATTATAGTTCACAGCGTATTATGTTTACACTAGACTAAGTGGGACCCATTGGGTCACATTTTCACACGGGAGGGCTGGTCCCCCAACGCAATATTCCACCTCACAGTTGACTCACAGCTATTCCTTGAAATTCCATTTCAAGCAGGGTGCAAGGCCACCAAATTCAAATGCAGTTTCCTATCATTTCAAGCAGGGTGCAAGGCCACCAAGATGACCTCCCCCTCCCCCATCTTGCAGAGACTGAGCCATGCCCCCACACTTCCAGGTTTTATAGTCCCCCCTTCCTCCCACCGGAAGGGGGATGGTCTTCATGGCGGTGATTGACAGGAGAGAGAATCTCAACATTTTTTAAACACTAATAACTCTTTTATTTTTCATCGACGGGAAACATCCTCTTGTCCTGCGCAGCAGAGGGGGACTCCAAGTCAGATGGCCAAAAATCACAGCTGTAAGTGGTAGCGTTTTTTCTAAAATCAATATGCAGTGCAAACAGGAAGTGGTCAGGATGAGACTTTTAATTATATAGATATTCTGTTCTGCTGCTGCAAGTAAGAGTTTAATTGTTCTATCTGGGATAAATGACAATAAAACACTCTTAACCCTAAGTCACAGAGTCTAAGAGTACCAGCTACACAGCAGAGCCTGGTCTCCAATTGTTTTGGATCTGTTTGCCATTAGATTATGTGGCCCTTGTGGCTAAGGGGATCAGGGGGTATGGAGAGAAGGCAGGTACGGGATACTGAGTTGGATGATCAGCCATGATCATATTGAATGGCGGTGCAAGCTCGAAGGGCCGAATGGCCTACTCCTGCACCTAATTTCTATGTTTCTATCAAGAATGCACTTGCTATAGTGAAGCTAATGTTGAGCAAAAGCCACCCCATGCTAAAAGGGTTTATGAGCCGGCATTTTTCACTCCTCAGAACGGAGGTGGGAGTATTTCTTAATCTCAAGGGACTGCCTAAGAAGGAGGAATTTACAACAATTCTACAACTGTAGCTACACCTTAACACACAGTCGCACACACAGGAAAAGCACAACTTTGCTTTCCTTTGTTTACACGCAAATCCGGTTCCCGACTACATAACCGAATCTAATGCCCTTTGGGCAAGTTAGGAGGGGCAATGATACTGCGGTGTCAACACCAGCCTGCATCAGGAAGCCAGCACCTTTGAAAGAGAAGAAAACGCTTGAAGAACTCAAAGAGAGAGTTGAAAGGGAAATGTGTTCACTGCTTTCAGGCATTTCCAATAATTAGGAAATGGATGATTCGCACCTAAAAAAGGCCAGAAAGGAAATGTCAACACCTTTCTTTTAAGTTAAGAGAAACCAGGAACTGCAGATGCTGGTTTACACAAAGACGACACAAAGCGCTGGAGAACGCAGCATGTCAGGCAGCATCTCTGGAGAACATGGTTTTGTGTCGGAAGCCTTATTCAGACAGCAGAGATTTTGGCGGGTGGGTGAATTAGGTCGAGAGGTAGTTGAATAATAATGAAATCCAAGAGTAGAAAGGAGGATAGGGAAATGCAGGATACTCCCTTCCATACGTGAGACAGCCTTGCATTTACGTTTGCAGTCAGCCAGCAATTAGGAAACTTTGCAAGCTGCTCATGAACGATTTTGAAGGAGCCTCCCCTAAACAATCAATGGCAACACTCAAAAATACTTACTGAAAGATCGTACAGAGGCACGGGCCGATTGCCAAGGAAATCAAAGAGCTACACAACAGGGTTATCCGGGATAGACTGCATAGTTTATCCTCTCCCACCCTCTAATGAGGCCCCAAGTTTGCTGCCTGAGTTTAGGCGATTAGAAGAGAAGGCTTGAAAGATTCTTTCATTAACACCGCAGTTAGTGCGACAAGAAAAACTGGGGTTTTAATTGTAATTGGATTCCCATACCACTCTAAATTGACAGAAATAATGTAAAGATAAATACTTGAACGTTTCTGGGCTTCCTCGCTGTGTGACTGTGTGGGCACAAAGGATATCCATGCGGCTGGCTGCGGAATGTTTCACTCGAAACTGCCCTGCACTGAAATGGACACTGGAATCTCAGCCATTCCCTGAAAGCACAGTGTAAGCAGAGAGCTCGCAGCCAAGGCACAACCAAGTGAAACCGTATAGCCCTAGTAATGGCATTATGAATGTTGGAAATCGATCTTTAAACCCATTGATAATAACTTTAATACTGAAATATACCAGTGTGTCTTATATTACAAAATGCCGCTCAACAAATAAACAAGCCTGTTTACTGCAGATGGTGACCCAGTACATTCAGGAAGGGACTGCAGATGCTGGTTTATACCAAAGATACAGACACAAAAAGCTGGAGTAACTCCATTTTGGACAGGGTCTGAAGAAGGGTCTCAACCCTTTGTATGTATTTATTCTGCTTTTATTACCCGCACTGACAGGAACTGATTGAGAAACATTTTTTTTGTTTCTTCTGCGTATGTAAGTACTCGGTGGAAATGACATTAAAGTAAATACTGAATACTGAACCCGAAATGTCACCGATTCCTTTTCTCCCGAGATGCCGTTTGACCCGCTGAGTTACTCCAGCTTTTTGTGTCTATTCTCGACCAGTATATATTCAACTCTGTCTCACCACATATATCACACAGTGCCAGCAAGCTGCAGCCTCGGAAAAGTGGGTGGTTTCATTACACAATTCAAAAAATCCCAAAAATGTCATTTTAGACCCTGACAGCAGTTAATCATTATGGCCATCTGTCTCTGAAACTATAAAAGGGCCTGTCAAACAACCCACAACAAGCTGGTTTACACAAAAGGACACAACGTTTTTGTGAGCAGTTTTGGGCCCCATATCTGACGAAGGCTGGAGAGGGTCCAGAAAAGGTTTGCAAGAATTATCCCAGGAATTATCCCAGTCACACACCACTACACATTAATGACATCGATGTGGACTTGGTCAGTAGCACTAAGTTCCTGGGGGTGCAGATCACGAACCAGTCTGACCTGGTCACAAAACATCGCATCACTAGTTAAGAGAGCGCAGCAGCGTTTGCACTTTCTGCGCCGGATGAGAAGAGCTCACCTCCCCCATCCCGTCCTCACCACTTTCTACAGGGCCACCATAGAGAGCATTTTGATCAGCTGCATCTCTGTCTGGTTTGGGGACTGTAAAGCCTCCGACTGGAAGTCCGTGCAGAGAGTGGTGAGGACGGCTGAAAAAATCATCGGGACTTCTCTACCTTCAATCTGGGACATTGCGTGCAAACGTTGCTTGTCCAAGGCCTACAGCATTATAAAGGACCCCACACATCTCCATCGTGGACTGTTCACTCTGCTGCCCTCGGGCAAAAGGTATCGCAGTACAAGGAGTAGAACGGCCAGGTTTTGCAACAGCTTCTTCCCCCGAGCCATCAGACTCTTGAATTCCATATAATGTGCCTCCATTATTATCTATTTTAACTTTTTATCTATTTTATATTTTTATCCTTTTGTTATTTTATGTTGCACAGTGAGCCAGATGTAACGAAATTTCGTTCAGACTTGCATCTGGTGGTGTATTTTTGAATGACAATAAAGTATTTTGATTGATTGATTGATTGATTGATTGATTGATGGATGATGAGTGTTTCACAGTACTGGGACTCTGCTCGCTGAAGTTTACAAGGATGAGGGGGAGGAACTTCATTGAAACTTGGAGAGTAGATGTGGAGAGGATGTTTCCACTAAGTCACAGCCTCAGAATTAAAGGACGTTCCTTTAGGAAGGAGATGGGGTGGAATTTCTTCAGTCAGAGGGCAGCAAATCTGTAGAATTCATTGCCACAGAAGGCTGTGGAGGCCAAATTAATGGATATTTTTAAAGCAGAGATAGATAGATTCGTGATTAGTAGTACAGGTGTCAGGGATTACGGGAAGTTAGGAGAATGGGGTTAAGAGGGATGGATGAAATGGCGGAGTGGACTTGATGGGTCGAATGGCCTAATTCTGCTCCTATCAACTATGTACAAAGTGCTGGAGTAACTCAGTGGGTCAGGCAGCATCTCTAGAGAACATTGACAGATGATGTTTCAGGTCAGGACCCTTCTTCAGACTATCTTTGCAGCTACTTCCATTAATGCTGCGTTAGTTTCGATCGCCCCGACGCGGTAGTTTCGATCGCCCCGACGCGGCAGTTTCGATCGCCCCGACGCGGTAGTTTCGATCGCCCCGACGCAGCAGTTTCGATCGCCCCGACGCGGCAGTTTCGATCGCCCCGACGCGGCAGTTTCGATCGCCCCGACGCGGCAGTTTCGATCGCCCCGACGTGGTAGTTTCGATCGCCCCGACATGGCAGTTTCGATCGCCCCGACGCGGCAGTTTCGATCGCCCCGACGCGGCAGTTTCGATCGCCCCGACGTGGTAGTTTCGATCGCCCCGACATGGTAGTTTCGATCGCCCCGACGCGGCAGTTTCGATCGCCCCGACGCGGCAGTTTCGATCGCCCCGACGCGGCAGTTTCGATCGCCCCGACGCGGTAGTTTCGATCGCCCCGACGCGGCAGTTTCGATCGCCCCGACGCGGTAGTTTCGATCGCCCCGACGCGGCAGTTTCGATCGCCCCGACGCGGCAGTTTCGATCGCCCCGACGCGGCAGTTTCGATCGCCCCGACGCGGTAGTTTCGATCGCCCCGACGCGGCAGTTTCGATCGCCCCGACGCAGGGTCTTCAACAGCCAGAGCTTCGATCGCCCCGTCAGATGGTTCGATTGCCCCGACCACGGGAGATATAAAGAGGAAGAAGTTTGGACTTTATTGCCTTCCACCACAGTGAGGAATGTGGGGAATCCGCTGTGGTGGATGGTTTCATGTAGAAAGAAGTTACTTATTCACACGCCAAAATGATAGCTCATGGATATGATCAAGTTATCACTTCACTCAGTTCTGCTTCTGCTGTTCAATAGCCTGCTGATGGCACACTTTCCAATGCACAGAGCATGAAGGCTTGGCAGGAAGCCAGTGGAACTGCATCCCAGTCAGGAAGCCATGCATTCAGGTGTAGAGTGAAGGGATTTTTTGTTGTTTAAACTATATTGGGATGTAGAAGATATGACACGTTTGCCACCATGCAGACAGATGGCGCAACGGTAGAGTTGCTGCGTTATAGCATCCGAGAGCCGGGTTTCGATCCCGACTACAGGTGCTTGTCTGTACGGAGTTTGTATGTTCTCCCCGGGTGCTCCAGTTTCCTCCTACACTCCAAAGACGTACTGGTTTGTAGGTTAATTTGCTTCAGTAAAATTGTAAACTGTCCCTAGTGTGTGTCGGATAGTGTTAATATGCGGGGCTCGCTGGTCGGGGCAGACCCGGTGGGCCGAAGGGCCTGTTTCTGTGCTGTATCTCTAAACTAAACCTACCGGAAGTTTCATCTCCTTAAAAGAATTGCCTCTGGGTGCCACCTGAACAATTTCCAGGCATTCAATAGACAATAGACAATAGGTGCTGGAGTAGGCCATTTGGCCCTTCAAGCCAGCACCCATCCTGATCATCCCCATTCCTCCATTCCTAGAGAACAATCATTGTCCCAGGACCCGGGTTAACGAAAGCTCTCGCAACATGCAACTTTCCCGCCACAACTTCAGGATCCCCAGAGTGCCTGCAGAGGTAATGAAGTACTTTGGAAGCAAAGTCGATGTGGTAATGCAATTATGAGGCGGGCATATCGTCGACAAGGCATACACCCATGAATAGTGGAGCCCTGGGGAGTATTGAGGACCAAGTGCACAAGTTCAAAGATCCCCTGAGGTTTGCAGCACAGGTAGATATGGTGAAGGTGGCATTTGAAGGCTTGCCTTCGTGACGCATGGAATAGTCCAGAGCATGGAGGTCCTGCTGCAACATTATAAAACATCAGTGATCCCACAGATTACATGTTCTGCACTTCCCACAATGGCAAGAAAGAGATTGCAAAGAAGATGAAGTGCTTCACTTATGAAGAATGACTTCAATGGCTGGGTCTCTTTTCTCTCAAGTAAAGGGGGCTGAAAGAGGGAGGGAGGATAGAGGGATACAACATTTTAAGGGGAATAGATAGGGGAAATAGCAAGGCCAGAGTGCATAGCTTTAACGTGAATAAGATTTAGAGGAGACCATTTTCATCCAGACATCCTTTTTGTTTTATTGGAGTGCGGGAAAACAATGGAATTTTATGGTGTCTGGGTTTCCCCGGTGCTCATCGATACTCTGTTCAGTCAATAAGTTGCACTTTGAGCCCATGTAAACCAAGATGTGCCATTGCTAGGCAACAACGTGATAGTAAGGAGACCGGTGAAAATTCTACTCAATAACCTTTTTATTTTCACCTCACCATGTTTATGCAATTTTCTCTTAATGTTGCAGTTGTCCTTTTCCTGCTTCAATCCACTCCTCTCATTCTACAGTAATCACTGTTCCAGAACATTTCCTATGTTGACAATTCGAAAATATTTCTCCACCTCCACTTTCCTTTGAAACCTTCACCTCATTTATACAATGATCCACTATTGTGGAAACAGACCCTTGGAGCGGGTTTAAATGGACTCAATACTGATAATAGTTTTGTTTTGTTTCGAGATACAGCGCGGAAACAGGCCCTTCGGCCCACCGAATCCGCACCGACCAGCGATCCCCGCACATTAACACTATCCTGCACACACTAGGGACAATTTAGACGTGTACCAAGCTAATTAACCTACAATCCTGTACATCTTTGGATGTGGGAGGAAACCGAGATCTCGGAGAAATCCCACGCGGTCGGGGGGGGGGAGGTGTAAACTCAGTACAGAGAGCACCCGAGGTGGGAATCGAACCCAGGCCTCCAGCGCTGTAGGCACTGTAAGGCAGTAATTCTACCGCTGCGCCACCGTGCCGCACTACAGTTCATCCTCCTGATAGCACCTTTACTAGGAGCCATCGATTGGAATGTCAGCTCAGTCCTATTTAACGAGGCAAGATCGTGTGAAAACCAGATAGAATTATGATATAATCAAAAAAAAATTGAAATTCAGTGCTTAAATAAAAACATGCAGGGAATTCCACGCGATGCGAGAATGCTTGACTTAGCATTTTCCAAACAGGGAACAACTGACCAGCTTGTGCAACTTAAAATGCTGGAATCTCTGACAAAAGATTTATGAACAGGCCGAGAAAAATAATAACAGTCTATCGCAGAGCCAGCACAAACTTAGCAAGGGGGAAATAATCATAAGATAGACACAAAAAGCTGGAGTAACTCAGCGAGTCAAACTGCATCTCTGGCGAAAAGGAATAGGTGACATTTCGGGCTGAGACCCAGAGTCTGAAGAAGGGTCTTGACCCAAAACGTCACCCATTCCTTTTCTCCAGAGATGCTGTCCGACCCGCTGAGTTACTCCAGCTTTTTGAGTCCATCTTCGTGTGAAACCAGCACAATCCCACACAAGGGAAAAATCATATTTCACTTATCTACTGAAGTTCCTGGGGATGTATCGGTAACAGTTTATTATTGTACTGTGCACTAAGATACAGTGAAAGGCTTGGTTTTGGGTGCAGCATCTATGGAGCGAAGGAAATAGGCCCGAAACGTTGCCTCATTTCCTTCGCTCCATAGATGCTGCTGCACCCGCTGAGTTTCTCCAGCTTTTTTGTGTACCTTCGATTTTCCAGCATCTGCAGTTCCTTCTTAAACAACATGTATTGAGAATTGGTTGTCAGACAGAAAGCAAAGAGTGGGAATCTGCTCAGGTCCACAGGTTGCAATTAGCTCTGATGATTGAGTACCCGACCATTCACATCAATATGGATATCAATGATTTGGCCGAAGGGACAAAAGTCAAGATTCCAAAGTTTGCTGATGAAACAAAACTAGGTGGCATTAAGATCACAGAGGAGGCGGTATATGGTGGCGCAGCAGCAGAGTTGCTGCTTTACAGCGCCAGCGACCCAGGTTGGATCACGACTACGGGTCCTGTCTGTGCGGAGTTTGTAGCTAGCCGGTTTCCACATTTCAACAGACGAACAGTGTTAAAGAAGGAACTGCAGATGCTGGAAAATCGAAGGTAGACAAAAGTGCTGGAGAAACTCAGCGTCCCGAAACGTTGTCCATTTCCTTCGCTCCATAGATGCTGCCGCACCCCGCTGAGTTTCTCCAGCACTTTTGTCTACCTTCAAAGACGTACAGATTTGCAGTGAATTGATTTTGGTAAAGACTGCAAATTGTCCCTAGTGTCTGGGATAGTGCTCGTGTACGGAGATGGCTGGTCGGCGTGGGCTCGGTGGGCAGCACTGTATCGCTACACTAAACTGAAGGAGGCTTCAACGGGATATGGGCAAGCCGAGTGAGTGGATCGGGTGAGAACATGGAAATGTAATGTGATGGGACAAGCTAGATGCAGGAAAAATGTTCCCAATGTTGGGCGAGTCCAGAACCAGGGGCCACAGTCTTAGAATAAAGGGGAGGTCATTTAAGACTGAGGTGAGAAAAAACGTTTTCACCCAGAGAGTTGTGAATTTATGGAATTCCCTGCCACAGAGGGCAGCGGAGGCCAAGTCACTGGATGGATTTAAGAGAGAGTTTGATAGAGTTCTAGGGGCTAGTGGAATCAAGGGATATGGGGAGAAGGCAGGCACAGGTTATTGATAGGGGACGATCAGCCATGATCACAATGAATGGCAGTGCTGGCTCGAAGGGCCGAATGGCCTCCTCCTGCACCTATTTTCTATGTTTCTATGTAATATGTGGAAAGATGAGTGCTCATCCACTTCTTAAATGATAAGAGACTGAGTAGCGTCAACGTTCAGGGTGCTTGTACTTAGCAATGAAGGCCAACATGCAAGTGAAGCAATTACTTTGGAAGGCGAATGGTGCATTAGCTGTTATTATGACATGATTTAAGTGCGGGATTAAGCAAGTTTTATTACAGTTGTACACGGCCTAGATGATGCCGTACAAAGTAGTTTTGACCTCTCTACCTCGCAAGGGAGTGCAACAAAGGTTCACCAGGCTGCTGAGAGAATGGAGCAGCTGGGCTTGTACACTCTGTGGAGTTTAGAAGGGTGAGAGGGGATCACATTGAAACATATAAGATTGTTAAGGGCTTGGACACACTAGAGGCAGGAAACATGTTCCCGATGTTGGGGGAGTCCAGAACCAGGGGCCACAGTTTAAGAGTAAGGAGTAAGCCATTTGGAACGGAGACGAGGAAACACTTTTTCTCACAGAGAGTGGTGAGTGTGGAATTCTCTGCCTCTCGGTGGAGGGCGGTGGAGGCAGGTTCTCTGGAAGCTTCCAAGAGAGAGCTAGAAAGGGCTCTTAAAAATAGCGGAGTCAGGGGATATGGGGAGAAGGCAGGAACGGGATACTGATTGGGGATGATCAGCCATGATCACATTGCATGGCGGTGCTGGCTTAAAAAGTGCCAAATGGCCTATTCCTGCACCTATAGTCTATTGTCTATTGGTGTATTCTGGACATTCAGATTTCTAACAGGATTTTAAAAGGGCCGGCAAATCCTCTTTCAATGGCAAGTATAATTTGCCCACTCCAACAGCGCCCGCATCATGGTGTCCAGATCTCCCAGAGGGGGGACGTCCAACCACAGACCACTGCGAGCACAGACAAGTGGGTTTTAACATGCTACGCTTGCCCCCACACAAGCACGACAAGGAAATGGATGACATTCCAGTAACCAGGAAACGGCTGCTAGTAGACTGGCATATAGCAGAAGCAGACCGCTGCAGAAATAGGAATTAAAAAGGGCCCGTAAACAGACATGCCGAGGGATCAAATTCATCTACTTTACCCTTAATTACAGAAACAAAGCCCCTTCGTTTAAGTAATAGTCAGAATTTCAGATTCAGATTCAATTTTAATTGTCATTGTCAGTGTGCAGCACAGAGGCAACGAAATGCAGTTAGCATCTCCCTGGAAGAGCGACATAGAATATGATTTCAATAAATAAATCTATTTACATGCATACAGTCATAGTGTTTTTCCTGTGGGAGGAGTGTCCGGGGGGGGGGGGGGATTGGCAGTCACCGAGGGGTGATTGTTGAGTAGTGTGACAGCCGCAGGGAAGAAGCTGTTCCTGGACCTGCTGGTCCGGCAACGGAGAGACCTGTAGCGCCTCCCGGATGGTAGGAGGTTAAACAGTCCATGGTTGGGGTGAGAGCAGTCCTTGGCGATGCCGAGCGCCCTTCGCAGACAACGCTTGCTTTGGACAGAATTTATTCGTTGGACCATTAATAGACTAAATTATTTAGTAATGCATATCATGCCATGAATATTTCCCACAAAATCATAGGTGACATACCACACCCTGACCAGCAGAGTGGTTAAACAGCACCTAATCTCATGAATGAAAACTTGATAAGAGGCAAAGATTGGCGTCAATGTAATAACAAGGAACTGCAGATTCTGGTTTGCAAAACAACAAACACAAAATGCTGGAGTAACCCAGCAGAACACGCAGCATCTCTGTACATCATGGATATGTGGGTACCACCGACTCAAAACATCACCTTTCCATGTTCTCCAGAGATGCTGCCTGACTCACGGCATTACTCCAGCATTTTGTGTCTTACTTTGTTGCCAAAGATGCTGGCCAAGCATAAAATGACTTGAAATGTGAACACAGTCTAAACTGACAATTCCTGGCCCTCGCCCTCTCCACTCCCCCATCTGGTGGCACCTTCCCCCGCGACTGAAGGAGACGCAGTGACTGAGCATTCGCCTCTTCCCTTCCCTTCCCACCATCCAGAGGTCCGGGCGGCACGATGGTGCACAGTTAAGGGCCTGTCCCACTGTACGAGGTAATCAAGAGTTGTCCCGAGTTTCCCCTGATTCGAACTCGGAGAATCACGGTATTAGCCGTTCGTAGGTACTCGGGGCTCTCGTGGACATTTTTCAACATGTTGTAAAAAACTTCACGAGCTTACCGCGTTTAACGAGTACCTGCCGTTAGCTTTACGAGCCGCTAAGAGACGTCCCGAGCTCCAACGTACCCGCTACGTACATTCTACGTGCTTACCACGAGTTTGACTTTTTTTTTTTAAACTTGGGAGAGCTCTTGGGTAAACTCGTACAGTGGGACAGGCACTTCAGAGAGTTGCTTCCCAGCCCTAGAGACCCAGGTTTGATCCTGCCTATGGGTGCTGTCTGTACGGAGTTTGTACGTTCTCCCCGTGACCTGCGTGGGTTTTCTCTGGGATCTCTGGTTTCCTCCCACATACTCCAAAGACGTGCAGGTTAATAGGCTTGGTATAAATTGTAAATCGTCCCTAGTGTGTGCGCAGGATAGAGTTAGTGAATGGGGATCGCTGATCGGCACAATCTCAGTGAGCTGAAGGGCCTGATTCCACGTTGTATCTCTAAATTAAACTAAACAGTCAGGCCTGGGGAAGCAGCAGCTCACCAGCACTTTGTTCAACCTAGTTCACTAGCATTTGGTGTTCACAATGTGGTCTACACTACACTTCACTGGAGAACCAAACACAGGTCGGGTGATCACTTTGTAGACCACCTGTACTCGGTCCACAAGAGTTGACCCCGAGCTTCCTGTTACACGCCATTTTAAATCACCGTCCCATTTGAACCGGTCTGGCCGCAGCCGTCCACTGGCATTGTTAAATCACTAGTTAAGAGAGCGCAGCAGCGTTTGCACTTTCTGCGCCAGATGAGAAGAGCTCACCTCCCCCATCCCGTCCTCACCACTTTCTACAGGGGCACCAGAGAGAGCATTTTGACCAGCTGCATCTGTGTCTGGTTTGGGGATTGCAAAGCCTCCGACTGGAAGTCTGTGCAGGGAGTGGCGAGGACGGCTGAACAAATCATCGGGACTACTCTTTCCTTCAATCCGGGACATTGCGTGCAAACGGTGCTTGTCCAAGGCCAACAGCATCATAAAAGACCCCACACATCTCCATCATGGACTGTTCACTCTGCTGCCCTCGGGCAAAAGGTATCGCAGTATATGGAGCAGAACGGCCAGGTTTTGCAACAGCTTCTTCCCCCGAGCCATCAGACTCTTGAATTCCATATAATGTGCCGCCACTATTATCTATTTTTATCTATTTTATCATTTTGTTAATTTATGTTGCACTGTGAGCCAGATGCAACGAAATTTCGGTCAGACTTGCATTTGTTGTTGTATTTTTGAATGACAATAAAGTATTTGATTGATTGATTGACAGTGATGCCCCCAAGAAAAACAATATGGAGACACAAGAGATGCTGGAATCTTGAGTTGTACACAAAGTGTTGGAAGAGCACAATGGGTCAGGCCGCATCTGTGGAGGGAATGGCCAGATGATGTTTTATGTCGGGACTCTTCTTCAGACTGATTGATTGGGGGGGGAGGGGGGGGGCAATGTGTTACCAAAGTGCAAAATGAGAAGGAACAAATACGGTCCATAACCAGGCGAGATCAGTATTATATTTATCTCAGAGAAAAAGAAGCAAGTAACTGCAGATACTTGTTTACAAAAAAAAGTCTCCAGATGCTGGAGTAACTCAGCGGAAATAGGCACAAAGAGCTGGAGTAACTCAGCGGGGACAGGCAGCATCTCTGGGGACAAGGATGTGTGACATTCAGGGTCCCAGCCTGAAACATCATCCATCCCAGGTTCTCCAGAGATGCTGCCTGACTCACCAAGTTACTCCAGTACTTCTATATCAAATGTATCTTATTTTTTGGTAGACATCTTATCTTCCAGCACTCCTGCAACATTAAATGAATATTACAGTTTATGACCAGTTAAACTCCTCTCGTGTTGGTTCCCATTCTAATGCTGGTGTCCTTTTCACTCTATTTCTTTAAGATGTCTTGCTTATAGTCAGTAATCATGCTCATCACCAGATGTGTCTTCCTTGATTTCCATATCCTTGTTTTACACCTCACCCCTCCTCCTCCCGCCTCTGCTTTAAAAACTATTATACCCTCCACCCCCCCACCCCAGGTCTGAGAAATAATTCATAGACCCTAAATGTTGACCAGTTTCTCTTTCCACAGACGTTTAAGGCTCGACATTTTTAACAATTCTGAACTTGAATCATACAAAATGGTGCCGGAAACATGGCAACTCTTTGTACTGCGTAATCTATTATTCCTACATGCTTGTACTCAAGTATGATTGTGTTTCTGATTAGCAAGGCATTTTTACTGAATTTTAAGACCGATATTTATCTCTGATTAAACAACAGATTAACTAGTCATGTTTAAGAAAGAACTGCAGATGCTGGAAAACTCGAAGGTAGACAAAAAAAAATGCTGGAGAAACTCAGTGGGTGAGGCGGCATCTATGGAGCGAAGGAATAGGTGACGTTTCGGGTCGAGACCTTTCTTCAGACTGATCTGAAAAATGACGATCAGATCAACACTTAACTAGTCATTAGCACCTTGTTGGTTGTAGAACCTTGATGTGCACAAAGCTACTTCATGTTTTTCACATTACAAAGTCATCAATAGACTTCAAAAATATTGCTTGGACTGTCGAGTACTTTGAAATATCCTGGGGTCATTTTTTAAAAATCCTTGATCACCCTTCAATCGTAAATTGATGGGGCATGGAATTGTTTTAGGGGTTTAATGGCCCCTGGAATAATTTGCATCCTTTAGTTTAGTTTGGAGAAACAGGTCCTTTGGCCCATCGACCCCACACCGACACGATCCCGCACATTAACATTATCCTACACAGACTACAGGCAATTTTACATTTTATACCAAGCCAATTAAGCTACACGCCTGTACATCTTTGGAGTGTGGGAGGAAAGTGAAGATCTCGGGGAAAAAACCCACGCAGGTCACGGGGAGAACGGACAAACTCCGTACAGCCAGCACCCCTAGACAGGATCGAATCCGGGTCTCTGGCGCTGTAAGGCAGTAGCTCCAACAGCCAGGCATTAGATTTCACAAATTCTATGCTGCATTTATTATAATGTTCACAGAGAATATTCAATCACCTCAAATTACAGATTTTTGGCCCTTTCTGAAAAATGACGATCAGATCAGCACTTAAATAGCAATGAGACAATGCAGATGAATGATCAATTTAAAAGCATTCATATAGGTCAGTTTTGTTAATATTAGCGATAAAGAATTCTTAATGCCTTACACCGCACCACTTTTGCTAATATAGCCAGTCTAAAGAGCCAGTTGTCTTATAACAATGAAGATAGACACAAAAAGCTGGAGTAACTAGAAGCAGTTCCCGATGTTGGGGGAGTCCAGAACCTGGGCCCACAGTTTAAGAATAAGGGGTAAGCCATTTAGAGACGAGGAAACACTTTTTCCACAGAGTGGTGAGTCTGTGGAATTCTCTGCCTCAGAGGGCGGTTGGCTGGATACTTTCAAGAAAGAGTTAGATAGGGCTCTTAAAGATAGCGGAGTCAGGGGATATGGGGGGGGAAGGCAGGAACGGGGTACCGATTGGGGATGATCAGCTATGATCACATTGCATGGCGGTGCTGGCTCGAAGGGCCGAACGGCCTACTCCTGCGTCTATTGTAACAGCGGGACAGGCAGCATCTCGGGAGAGAAGGAATGGGTGACGTTTCGGGTCGAGACCCTTCTTCAGAGGACCCGAGTTACTCCAGGTTTTTGTGTCTATCTTCTGTTTAAACCAGCATCTGCAATTCCCTCTGACACAACAATGAAAATGATTCAGATACCATATTTAGAATGGAGGAAACCTTCAAGTAGCCAGTATCCGCTCATAGCCCATAAATGAGAATCAACTGTTAGCTTGAAATTGTGGCTACACCACCAGGAGTTTTCTTTTAACTTTTCCCAAACTATCATCTGTTACTGGACAATACACACAGCCCCATTTTTTTTTTTTTAATTTGTAATGCTGGAAATTAGAGTACAAGAGTCAGGAAGTTATGTATGTTGCAGCTATATAAAACTTTTGTGAGGCCACATTTTAAATCCTGTGTTGCTGTTCTGGTCACCCCCATTGCAGGAAGGATGTGGGGGGGGGGGTCAAGGAAATGTGAGCGTTCACATCGGGAACGATGCGAGTCTCCACAAATGTGAGTCTCCAGCAATCTTTCCACCGCTACGCACACGATGCCATTGTTTTGCGGATGCCGAGAAGCGTGTTCATCTCTGGCTGAACAATTTCTAATCTTGTGACGTGGGCTCGATAAGGAGGAAGGAAGGATGCGGAGGCTTTGGAGAGGGTGCAGAAGAGCTTTACCAGCATGCAGCCTGGATTAGAGCGCATCAGCTACGAAGCAAGGTTGGACAAACCTGGACTGTTTTCTCTTCAGCGGCAGAGACCCGAGTAAAGTGGATCAACTTATGAGAGGCATAGTTACAGTAGACAGTCAGAATCTTTTGCCAAATGGCGGAAATGTCAAAGCAAGGGGGGTTATTATATAATGAAGAAGGGTCTCAACTAGAAACTTCACCCATTCCTTCTACCATAGAGTCTGCCTGTCCTGCTGAGTGATTGCAGCATTTTGTGTCTATTATTATTATTAATGTTTAGTGTTTTCTGAGTCATTTGTAACTGTCACTGTATGTCATGTAGTTACTTGTGGGCGGAGCACCAAGGCAAATTCCTTGTATGTGAATACTTGGCCAATAAACTTTATATATATATATATATATATATATACACACATATATATACACATATATATACACACACACACACACACACACACACACACACACACACACACATAGAGTGGTGAGGGCCTGGAACACGTTGCTGGGATTGTGGAGGAAAACAGATATGACAGTGGTGTTTGAGACACTTATAATCGGACACATGAACAGGCAAAGAGTAGAAGGAGATGGATCATGTGCAGGCAGAATGGATTAGCTGGTCGGCAGCGCAGTGGTAGAGTTGCTGCCTCACAGCGCCAGAGACCCGACTTCAATCCTGACAACGAGTGCTGTCTGCACAGAGTTTTCACGATCTCCCTGGGACCCTGAGTTTTCTCCGGGTGCTCCAGTTTCCTCCTACACTCCAAAGACGTACAGGTTTATAGGTTAATTGGCTTTGGTAAAATTGTAAATTGTTCCCAGTAAACTGTCGCTGATCGACACGGATTCAGGTGGCCAAAAGGCCTGTTTCTACGCTGTATCTCTAATGCCTAAAAAAACAAGTATTTCACAGTTCCAGTGTAGATGACAATTAAACTCTCTTAACACTTCTTTCTTCATTGTCAAATTTGTTCAGAGATACAGCGGGGAAACAGGCTCTTCGGCCCGCTGAGTCTGTGCCGACCAGCGATCTCCGCACACTAACACTATCCTTCACATACCAGGGACAATAGTGAAAATAAAAACGTATGTACAAGGCGGAGAGGAATGGGCCAAACGCGGGTCGGTGGGACTAGTGTAGATGGGGCATCTTGGTTGGAACGGGCAAGTTGGGCTGAAGGGCCTGTTTCTGAGTTGTACGGTTCCCCAATAATGCTTCATGGAAGTTGCAAGTTTCCCACCTAGTGAAGCAATAGCCTATTCTCTTCAACTTCTCTTGGGGCGGCACAGTGGCTCAGTGGTAGAATTGGTGCTTAAAGGCCTGTCCCACTTTGCGATTTTATGGGCGACGACAGCTGTCAGTGACTGATGCCTGATGTTGACTGAAGTTCGACCGGATGCGTCAAGGTACTTCATTACGCGTCACCATGCGTCACCAATTTCCACGCGGTACCATGCGTCACCATAGGACAGCATGTGTCACAGCCGTCAAGCGGCGTCAATGTACGTCCACCCCGCGACACGATATGGCAAGATACGACGGGTTGCATCATCTGGGGCGCGTGATGTCATTTGATTGACGCATCTTGAAGCACGACGACACACTGGTGGCGCGTGGTGATGCACGGTGCCGCAAAATAAATTAGCATAGGCAATGACCGTGCATCACCACGCCTTACACGTACATCATCGTGTGAAAGGGCGCAGGACAAGATAAGACACGCAGATGTCAAGCGAGGAGTTTGAACATTCCAAAATCCTGGTGCGGCAGGGAGACATCGCTCGTTACCCCGCGTCACTACATGCGTCACCACGTGTCACGATCCGACCACGACGCGACAACCTCTTTTTAGGCTGTCGCCGAAAATGTCGCCCACGTGGGACAGGCCCTTTACAGCACCAGAGACCCGGGTTCAATCCCGACTACGGGTGCCATTTGTACACGAGTCTGTACACGTTTCTCCCGTGACCGGGTGGGTTTTCTCCGAGACCTCCGGTTTCCTCCGACACCCGAGTAGTGTGTGCATTGTGGTGTTAATGCGCGGGGATCGCTGGTGGGTGCGGACTCGGAGGCCCAAAAGGCCTATTTGCGCTTGGTATCTCCAAACAAAACTAAATGCACAGCCCAATATTTCACTTGCATAGAGCACGAATAATACATGTGGAATTGCCATCTCAGTGAGATGTCAGGGATTATACAGCACGTTTGGAACTGCAACCCAATGTTGCAGCCTTCAAGAGAGGAAGTAGTAATTTTAAAACATAAATCACAAATCCAGATGAAGGATGGCCCAATTTGTATTTTCACAGCTAATAAAACCTCAAATGTTGCTGAACAAAATACCATAGCAGATTTATTCAAGGAAATGTTAGGATTTGGGCAAAGAAGGAAATTTAGTTTAGTTCAGAGATACAGCTCAGAAACAGGCCCTTCGGCCCACCGAGCCGGCACCGACCAGCCGTCCCCGCACACTAACCGCACACATCCCCGCATTACACACACTAGGGACAATTGAACATTCATGCCAAGCCAATTAATCTACAAATCTGTAATTCTTTGGAGTGTGGGAGGAAACCGGAGATCTCGGAGAAAACCCACATTGGTCACGGGGAGAACGTACAGACAGCACCCGTCGGCAGAATCGAACCCGGGTCTCTGGCGCTGTAAGGCAGTAGCTCTACAGCTACACCACCATGCCACACAAGTATTAAAGGAATATAAAACATGGAGTGATTTAGACAGGGCGGAGACAGGTGAAGGCAATGATTCACCAGCGAACAGCCATCAAATACAAAAGAACTTCCTTTTGTTTTATGCCCACAGCCCTATATTTCCTGTTTCAAAACCTGATATCCTCTCCACCTGAACGATACAGCAAGCAAGCAAGCAGTGGGCAAGTTTAAGATCAAAGATAATAAAGTTAAGACACTGCACTCAGGGAAACACCGTTTGTGTTTATTGCACGTAATCAAATAACTCATTCATTTTCGCCTCTTGCCTCTGAGTAGCAGATTTGTAAATACCAAAACTCAATTTGTTAACAAAGAGAGCAGATCTTCAGTGACCAAAAATATCATTGTAGTGACTAAGGTAGACAAAAATGCTGGAGAAGGGTCTCGACCCGAAAAGTCACCTATTAACTTCGCTCCATAGATGCTGCCTCACCCGCTGAGTTTATCCAGCATTCTACCTTCGATTTTCCAGCAACTGCAGTTCCTTCTTAAACATTATAGTGACTAACTTTAGTTTTGATTAGAGATACAACATGGAAGCAGGCCCTTCGACCCACCAAGTCAATGCCAAGGCAGGAAACATGTTCCCGATGTTGGGGGAGTCCAGAACCAGGGGCCACAGTTTAAGAATAAAGGGTAAGCCATTTAGAACGGAGACGAGGAAACACTTTTTCTCACAGAGAGTGGTGAGTGTGGAATTCTCTGCCTCAGCGAGCTGTGGAGGCGGGTTCTCTGGATGCTTTCAAGAGAGAGCTAGATAGGGCTCTTAAAGATAGTGGAGTCAGGGGATATGGGGAGAAGGCAGAAACGGGGTACTGATTGGGGATGATCAGCCATGATCACATTGAATGGCAGTGCTGGCTCGAAGGGCCGAATGGCCTACTCCTGCACCTATTGTCAACCATTGATCACCTCGACACACAACTGCTATGTTATCTCACTTTCTCATCCACTCCATACACATCAGGGGGGCAATTCTGGAGCATAATTTACCTACAAACCCTCGCGTCTTTAGGATGAGGAGGGAAACCGGGGCATTCGGAAGAAACCCACATGGTCAGAGAGAGAATGAGCAAAGTCCGCACAGGCAGCGCCCCAAGTCGGGACTGAACTTCGGCCTTTGGCACTGTGAGGGAACGGTTCTAGCAGCTGCTCTCATGTGCAGCCTTGTGCATTGCTGTGCTGAATGTTATTATGCAATCATTTATGTACAAGGTCTCTTTGAACATTGTCACCGTGCAATCTCTAACTATTAAAAAAAAACCAAAGCGTATGGTCATATTTTTACCACGTTATATTCTATCTGCCTATTCACCTAATTATTTCCCTTTCATAACTTCATAATCATATCATATCAATATCATAATCATAATCAGCCATGATCATATTGAATGGCGGCGCAGGCTCGAAGGGCCGAATGGCCTACTCCTGCACCTATTTTCTATGTTTCTATAAACTTCATAAACATGGGGATCATGACAGAAGCCTCCTCGTGGCCATCCCTGGAAGCGGCGATGCGATGCACGCTGTGACGTGTCGGGCGACAACTCTGTCAACATGTTGGACGACGACATAAGCCAACAGCGAGCTCTGACCCATGAGCCAACGAACGATAAAAATATAGGAGCAGAATTAGGCCATTCCGCCCATCTAGTCTACTCTGCCATTCAATCGCATCTGATCTATCTTTCCCTCTCAACCCCGTTCCCCTAGCTTCGCCCCATAGCCCCTGACTCTCACACATTTCCACACACTAGAGGGTACATGCTTATGCCAACCAGCTCTCCTAGCTCTGCATTTTTTTTTTTCTAATGTTTAATTATTGGTCTTTTTAAGTATTTATTGCTCTCAAGTATTGTATGTTTTTTCTGTCTGCTTTCGTTCTGAATGTGTGGGTTTGTTGGCTGGGGGCTTCTGGACATTTCCCTGAGGGGATCAATAAAGTATTTATTATTATTATTATGACAAGGTAGTACGGAGTTTGTACGTTCTCCCTGTGACCTGTGTGGATTTTCGCCACGTGCTCCTGTTTCCTCCCATACGCCAAAGACACACAGGTTTGTGGGCTAACGTACATAAAAATGCTGGAGAAACTCAGAGGGTGCAGCAGCATCTATGGAGCGAAGGAAATAGGCGACGTTTCGGGACGAAACGTTGCCCATTTCCTTCGCTCCATAGATGCTGCTGCACCCGCTGAGTTTCTCCAGCATTTTTGTGTACCTTCGATTTTCCAGCATCTGCAGTTCCTTCTTAAACAGGTTTGTGGTCTAATTGGCTTGGTACAATTGTAAATTGCCCCTTGTGTTAGGATAGCGTTAATGTGCTGGTCAGTGCGGACTTGGTGGGCCGAAGGGCCTGCTTCCACGCTGTGTCTCGTAAACTAAACCTCCTACCGGGCGCATAGGGGAGGAAAACAAACTTCACAATAAGTGCTGACTATATGTGAAAAAAAAAATCAAAGCACTGGTTACAGGCAAGAACTAGGAATCCATTCCACCTACTCAAAGTGGCTACTGGAATAAAGCCACTGCTAGAAGAGAGACCCAAAGAGAAATCCAGGAGAGGCAAGACCATTCACAGGAAAAGTCACGTCACTTGGCAAGCTGCAGCAACAATGGGGCTTTTGAAGATTCATATTCAGCTGGTGTCCCTAAAATCACTGATATATAAAATGTGAATAGCTACAACTGATGGTGCAGTAATGTCAGCTCACACTCCTCCTTTGCTTTTTTTTAAAACAACATTTTGGCACAAAATCTCCTTCATGAATTGAAACTGGTGGAGTCAAAGAATCCAACTGAATAATGTTTCTGTTCAATGCTTTTGCAGGCCTGATCCAATCTAGCCAAAAATACAATATTAGAAGCTGGAAGTTAAAACAAAATGTGCAAAGTATACAAACTCAGTTTGTACATCCATATGTAGGGTAGCATTGTGGAGCAACTTTTACAGGTGCTGCATCACAGTGCCAGAAACCCCGGTTCAATGTGTAGGAAGGACCTGCAGATGCTGGTTTGCACCGAAGATGGAGCCTGAGGGTCTTGACCCGAAACAGCACCCATTCCTTCTATCGAGAGATGCTGCCAGTCCTGCTGAGTTACTCCGGCATTGTGCGTCTAAACCCAGGTTCAACCCTGACCTCGGGTGCTGCGTGTGCGAGGTTTGCATATTCTCCCTGTGACCACGTGGGTTTCCTCCAGGTGCTCTGGTTTACTGCCACATCCCAAAGACGTGGGTTCAATCCCGACTACGGGTGCTGTCTGTGCGGAGTTTGTACATTCTCCCTGTGAACTGCGTGGGTTCAGTTTCCTCCGACACTCCAAAGACACATAGGTTTGTAGGTTAATTGATTTTGGAAAAATTGTAAATTGTCCCTAGTGTGTAGGATAGTGCTGATGTACGGGGTGATCGACAGACTCAGTGGGCTAAGAGACCTGTGTCTGCATTGTTTCTCTAAGCCCAAAAACTAAAACGTGTGGGTTGGTAGGTTAATTAGCGACTGCAAATTGCTTTGTGTGTAGGTGACTGGTTGAATCTGGGGGAATTGATAACAATATGGACAAAATAAAGTTGCCCTACACTAGTGAAGGATTAGTGGAAATGAGTGGTTAATGGTCGGCGAGGGCCAAAGGGCTGATTTCCGTTCTGTATCTCTCTGTCATATCCTAAAGAAAATGATTGAAGCCTTTCATTCGATGCATGATCCAAATATTTGTGATACACACCGTTAAATAGTATTAAGATTATTATACACACCAACTATCTTCAGCTGAGTTGCAGGGTAAAATAAAAAATAGGCAATGATAGATTTTCTCTTTTGAAACTTAAAGCCCTGTCCCACGGTACGAGTTCATTCCAAGAGCTCTCCCGAGTTTGAAAAAACCCAAACTCGTGGTAAGCACGGAGAATGAATGTAGCAGGTATATCGGAGCTCGGGGACGTCTCCTAGTGGCTCATAACGCTAACGGTAGGTACTCGGGAAGAGTCGCTAATGGTAGGTAAGCACGGGAAGACTCGTGAAGATTTTTCAACATGTTGAAAAATGTCCACGAGAGCCCCGAGTACCGACGAGCGGCCATTACTGTAAATCTCCAAGTTTGAATCAGGGAAAATACGGGAGAGCTCTTGGAATGAACTCGTACCGTGGGACAAGGCTATTAGAGAGTTCTCTCACCACAGACATTCAGGCAGTTCACATCCTGCTTCTGCCTTGTCACCAGAGATGGTGAACACCTATTAGTCTCCATGTAGGAAGCAACTGAAGATGCTGGTTTACACTGAAGATAGAATCAAAATGCTGGAGTGACTCAGCGGGACAGGCAACATTTCTGGAGAGAAGGAATGGGTGACGTTTCGGGTCGAGACCCTTCTTCAGAGTGAGAGTCAGGGTAGAGGGAAACAAGAGACATGGAAGAGCCACCCATCACCCACTCTGCCTCACCCACTCTCTTTTCCAGCTATCTACACCCCCGCCCCCACCCCTCACCAACTAAAATCATTCTGAAGAAGAGGCCCAACCTGAAACGCTGTCTGTCCATACCATTGCTAACGCTGCCCGACCCTCCAAATTCCTCCAGTACTTTTAAGGTTGTCTATAGATGCTCTCAAGCACTCTGGGATGTTTTATTCTATTCCCAGTCACATCATATATGCTAGTTGATTTTAAATGCGGATATGATAAGATGTTTGCAGAGCAGTGGAAAGGAATGAATTATTAAATGCTGCAAATCTAAATAAAAACCATCCTCCATCTTGGGTCTGTCAAACTTTCCCGACTAAACGGGACAGGGCGGCACAATGGCACAACGGTAGAGTCGCTGCCTCACAGCATCAGTGACCCAGGTTCCATCCTGATCACGGGTGCTGTCTGTACGGAGTCTGTACGTTCTCCCCATGACCCGCGTGGGTTTTCTCCGAGATCTTCTGTACCCACACTCCAAAGACATAGGTTAATTGGCTTGGTATAAATATAAAATTGTCCCTGGTGTGTGTGGGGTGGTGTTGATGTGCGGGAGTCGGTGGGCCTAAGGTCCTGTTTCCGCACTGTTTCTCTAAACTAACCTACTCCAACATTTTGTCCATCTGATGCGTTTTTAGTAATGCTGAGTGAAGAATATTGATAAAGATATAAAGATATAACAGCCATACCATTCGATATAGAGGGCCACATTATAGATAGAGCAGCTGTGTAGCATCCCAAACTACATCATGTTCAATAGGGTATCAACCCACATTTTTGAAGTTAAGTCACTAGTTTGGGACTTGGTATCAAACCGTTCGACTACGAAAGCAAAATGTCTGGACGGTTCCAGCTTTGTCCTTTATATTACAATTCCCTCACACAAAAGGGTGAGGGGTGATCTTGTAGAGGTGTATAAAATCATGAGAGGAATAGATCGGGTAGACGCACAGGCACGGAAATTGCTGTCAAAACATGCGGGGGACATGATTTCTTGGCGGCCGCGCGGGCGCATGCGCATACACACACGCACGCGCGCACACACGCAAGGCTTCAGCCATGGGCACTGTGGACGGTAACATCGGGAGCTGACCTGGTTGGTGACCGACTCCGAACTCCAGCAACAGCAGCTTCTTCCGCCCCGAATCATGGGGCTTGAATCGGCCCTGTTCGCGGGGTCTTTCATCGGCCGGCGGGGGCTTCAACATCGGGAGCCTCGATGCAGCAGTTTGACTTTAAGCTGCGCCGTGCGCTGAAAGGCCCCGCAAACGGGCCTATCCAGTCCTTAGAAAAAGGGGCTGATAAAGTCCGGATTACAAAATATGGGGGAAGATTGTCCCCCACCTCTTAAAGCGAGGGGCGGGGGGTGCCCCCTGTCCCCCCCAGGATTTCCACCCCTGTGCACAGAGTCTCTTGCCCAGAGTAAGGGGAATCAAGTACCAGAGGACATTGATTTAAGGTGAAGGAGGGAAAATTTATAGGAATCAGAGGGGTAGCTTTTTCACACAACGGGTGGTGGGTGTATGGAACAAGCTGGTGGTTGAGACAGGGACTATCCCAATGATTAAGAAGCAATTAGACAAGTACATAGATAGGACAGGTTTAGCGGGATATGGGCCAAACGCAGGCAAGTGGGACTAGTGTAACAGGGACATGTTGGTCGGTGTGGGCAAGTTAGGCCGAAGGGCCTGTTTCACTCGATCCTTACCAACGAAACACTTCAGTTCAACAAATACAAGGTACTGCAGATGGTGGTTTACAAAAAAATACACAAAATGCTGGAGTAACTTAGCAGGGTCAGGATCCTTCTTCAGACTTTAGTTCAAAAGTGTAGCACACACATAACAATCTAGTTTCTGTAACTATACACTGTGGACATCTCGATTGCAATTATGTTTTGTCTTTTCATTCACCGGTTAGCAGGCAACAAAAGCTATTCACTGGACCTCGGTACACGTGACAATAAACTAGACCAAACTAACGAAACTAAATCCTGGACACATACATTCAAACACTAAAGTGCTGTCGATTTCAGGAGAATAAAACTGACTGTCCCCAATACAACAATACCAGTTTTTGCCAATGCCTTGTGTCTTTTTGCAATGCAGTGCCGTGCATTATGGAGCAGGAGTTTATATGCAGTTGGTATTCACTATCATGGTGGCGCAGCGGTAGAGTTGATCCTCTCCAGCATTGGAGACCAGGATTCGATCTTGACTACAGGTGCTGTCTAAGGTAGACAAAAAATGCTGGAGAAACTCAGCGGGTGAGGCAGCATCTATGAAGAGAAGGAATAGGCGACGTTTTGGGTCGAGACCCTTCTTCATAAGAAGAGTCCCAACCTGAAACGCCGCCTGTCCATACCATCGCAGATGTTGCCTGACCCTCTGAAGAAGGGTCTCGACCCGAAACGTCACCCATTCCTTCGCTCCATAGATGCTGCCTCACCCGCTGAGTTTCTCCAGCACTTTTATCTACCTCTGAATTCCTCCAGCACTTTTAAGGTTGTCTATAGATGTTCTAAAGCACCATGGGATATTTTATTCCATTCCCAGTCACATCATATATGCAAGTTCGTTTTAAAACCAACTGTGCGGAGTTTGCACGTTCTCCCTGTGACCGCATGGGGTTTTCCCCGGGTGCTCCGGTTTCCTCTCACTCTCCAAAGACATACAGGTTTGTCGATTAATTAGCTACAGTGAAATTGTAAACATTGTCCCAAGTGTGTAGGATAGTGTTAATTGTGGGCTGAAGAGCCCGTTTTCTGCACTGTGCCTCCAAAACTGAAACAAATCAAGCAGATTACAAGTTTCCTTCACCATTTAGTTCTTGCTTGGAGTCTATCAACCAGTGAAGAAAACAAAAACAACCAGCACAGTCTTTTACCAAACAACAGATTTAAATGCTCAATGTTAAAAAAAAGAGTAGGCCACCACCACAATGAGAGGAAGTCTAGCTAGCTCTCTACTCGCTGGTCAATGCATGGGAGGCCGAGTTAGAGCACCTCTGATGGAGACAGGAACAGAAGGGTATTAATCAAAACAACACGAACAAAAACACTCGGTTCTACCCATATGGCTGGCTTCCTTATAATTTGGATCCAGAGGCAGCAACACGAAAAAAAGAATGAGTAAACAAGTGATCTATCTGCCCGTGGACTCATGGGGAAGACAAGAATAAAATTAGTTGTAAATCTAATACAATCAGAGTACAAAAGATTTGACCGCGCCGCTCGGCATTTTAATACGCTATTAAAGCACATGGCCCGACACTGTGTGCCTTGAACGCACGCACACGTGGAGGAAACTTACACCTGCCCCAGAAACACACACACACACACAAAAACTAACGTTCAGAGATGTTTCCGATTGCAAACTGACCTTAAAATGACCATTCTGCTGAAACATGTGCGAGGGGAGTGCGTTCAGCCGCACAGCGCGCTCCACACACGCACACGCACAAAAAAGTACCGGAGACTTTGAAAGCGAAATTAAACAAACATACCCCTTCGCTGGGGGAAGCCACGACTGCATCGGCAGAAACTGCACCAAGCACACGTGTTCCGCATATTTATCACCAGATAAAAACGGGGCTTGCCTCGCCGTAAAGTGCACACAAAGCCGACGTGCGAGACACACTGCCCACCAGATCTGCTGCAAGTGAAATTAATGCACTCGTCGTGTACTCCCGAGTGGAATAGGCTGCTACACACACATCAAACCACATGTACCTTGAGATGTACAAGCACACAAGTGTACACTTAAAAAATTCAATGACTCACTGAATGATTGAATGGGATCGTGATTGAGTGTGAGTGTGATTGTGTGTGAGTGTGAGCGTGTTTCAGCGTGAGTGTGTTTGAGTGTGAGCGTGATTGTGTTTGAGTGTGATTGTGTGTTTGAGCGTGAGCGTGATTGAGTGTGTGTGGTTAAGTGTGAGCACCTCCAGATTCAGGGACAGTTTCTTCCCAGCTGTTATCAGGCAACTGAACCATCCTACCACAACTAGAGAGCAGTGCCGAACAACTATCTACCTCATTGGTGACCCTCGGACTATCCTTGATCGGACTTTACTGGCTTTGCCTTGTAGTAAACTTTATTCCCTTATCACGTATCTATCTATACACTGTAAATGGCTTGATTGTAATCATGTATTGTCTTTCTGCTGACTGGTTAGCACACAACGAAAGCTTTTCACTGTACCTCAGTACACGTGGCAATAAACTAAACTGAACTGAAAGGGAAACAAGAGATATAGATGGTGATGTTGTGAGATATAGATCAAATGAATGAAAGATAAACTAAATGCTATTACATAGAATTAGTAATTGCATAATATTTTCTGATATACAATATACACATCAATGCGGCACACCTCGACTTCCTCAGGTTTAGGAAGTTGACATGTCCCCAACAACTCTCACCAACTTCTACAGATGCGCTGTAGAAAGCATTTTATCGGGATGCATCGCAGCACGGTTTGGGAACAGCTCCGTCACGACCGTAAGAATTTGCAGTGTATCGTGGACGCAGCCCATACCGTCACACAAACCAACCTCCCGTCCATTGACTCCATTTACACCTCGCGCTGCCTCGGCAAGGCCAGCAGCACAGTCAAGGACATGTCGCACCCTGGCCACTCCCTCTTCTCCCCTCTCCCATCAGGCAAAATGTATAGAAGTGAGAAAACACACACCTCCAAATTCAGGGACAGTTTCTTCTCAGCTGTTATCAGCCAACTGATTCACCCTACCACAACTGAACTGTCCTGAACTTCTATCTACCTCATTGGTGACCCTCAGACTATCTTTGATTGGATTTTACTGGCACTAAATTGTACCTGTACACTGTGAATTGCTCGATTGTCTTGTCTTTCTGCTGACTGGATAGCATGCAACAAAAAGCCTTTCACTGTACCTTGGTACACGTGACAATAAACTAAACTAAACCTCGAGATGTACAAGCACACAAGTGTACACAGAGAAATTCCAACAACTCACTGGGTAATTGAGGGTGAGCAATCAATGCTGTTATATATAATCAAGCAATTGCATCATATTTTCTTTATGTACAATATACACGTTGTAGTATTTATACGCATGCAGTTTTATTTAGTGACCCTGAATCTCCCCAGAGGAGGTGTTTCAATGGATGTAAACAGCCCTGATAAAAGCAGATCAGGGCACCTGAGGGAATGTTGTCTACTTGCCCAAGGATTTATCTTCTCGCTTCTTCCTTGGGATAAGGAAAGGACAAGGGTGGGGGGGGGGGGGTTGAGGAAAATACTCAGCGGTGTCACTGAGGCAGGGAGGAAGAGCAGAGGTGGGTGCTGGGAGAGTGAAGGGTGTATTGGGGGGGGTTGGAGTTGGGGAGGATGGAGAAGGAGGAGGGGGGGGGGGGCAGGAGGGGGACACAGAGGCTGGGGCGGGGAAAGGGACATGGTGGGGAGTGTGATGTTGGAAGGGGTGGGAAGAGAGTGATGGGGAGAGAAGAGTGATGAGGGGGGAGAGTGAAGGGGAGGGGGGAAGAGTGCTGGGGGGGGGGTGGGAGTGATGGGGATGGGAGTGAGTGGTGATGGGAGGGGGGAGAGGAGGGGGGGTTGTGAGGGGGGGGGGAGTGAGAGGAGAGGGGGGGAGAGTGAGGGGGAGGGGGGTTGAGATGGGGAGGGGGCTTGAGAGATGGGGGAGGGGTTGTGAGATGGGGAGGGGGGGGGTGATGGGGAGGGGGTTGTGATGGGGAGGGGGGGGGTTGTGAGGGGGGGGGGTTGTGAGGAGGGGGTTGGGTTGAGATGGGGGGAGGGGGTTGTGATGGGGGGAGGGGGTTGTGATGGGAGGGGGGGGGTTGTGAGGGGGAGGGGGGGGGGTGAGGGGGGGAGGGGGTGTGATGGGGGGAGGGGGTTGAGATGGGGGGGGGGGTTGGATGTTGGGGGGAGGGGGGGGTGAGGGGGGGGGGGGGGGTGTGATGGGGGAGGGGGTTGTGATGGGGGGGGGGGGTTGTGAGGGGGAGGGGTTGTGATGGGGGGGGGGGGTGGGTTGATGGGGGAGGGGGTTGTGAGGGGGGGGGGTGTGTGATGTGGGGGGGGAGGGGGGGTGTGGAGGGGGTTGTGATGGGGGAGGGGGTTGTGATGGGGGAGGGGGTTGAGATGGGGGAGGGGGTTGTGAGGGGGAGGGGGTTGTGATGGGGGAGGGGGTTTAAGATGGGGGAGGGGGTTGGGGGAGGGGGGGGGGGGTTGTGAGGGGGGGAGGGGGTTGTGAGGGGGGGGGGGGTTTGTGATGGGGGGGGTGTGGGGGAGGGGGTGTGAGATGGGGGAGTGAGGGGGGATTGGATGGGGGGGGGGGGTTTGTGATGGGGGAGGGGGGGAAGATGAGGGGGAGGGGGTTTGTGATGGGGGAGGGGGGGGGGGGGGGGAGTGATGGGGAGGGGGTTTGTGATGGGGGAGGGGGTGTGTGGGGGGGGGTTGTGGGGAGGGGGGGAGGGGGTTGTGTGAGGGGGGTGGGGGTTGTGAGGGGGAGGGGGGGTGAGGGAGGAGGGGGTTGTGGGATGGGGGAGGGGGGTTGTGATGGGGGGGGGGTTGTGATGGGGGAGGGGTTGTGATGGGGGAGGGGGTGGTGGGGGAGGGGGGGTTGGAGGGGGGGGGGGTGTGTGATGGGGGGGGGGTTGTGATGGGGGAGGGGGTGGTGATGGGGAGGGGGGGGTGAGGGGGAGGGGGGTTGGAGGGGGGGGGGGGGGGGTTGTGAGAGGGGGGAGGGGGTGTGAGGGGGAGGGGGGGTGATGGGGAGGGGGTGAGTGATGGGGGAGGGGGGAGAGGGGGGAGGGGGTGGATTGGGGGAGGGGGTTGTGATGGGGGGGGGGGGTTGGGAGGGGGGAGGGGGTTGTGAGGGGGTTGGAGGGGGAGGGGTGAGGGGGGGAGGGGGTTGTGAGGGGGGAGGGGTTGTGATGGGGTGAGGGATGGGAGGTGGAGGGGGAGGGGGAGGGGGGTGAGGGGGAGGGGGGTGATGGGGGAGGGGGTTGTGAGGGGGAGGGGGATTGAGAGGGGGGAGGGGGTTGAGATGGGGGAGGGGGAGGGGGGTGAGGGGGGAGGGGGTTGTGATGGGGGAGGGGGTTGTGATGGGGGAGGGGTGTGAGGGGGGGGGGGGGTTGGGGGGGGGAGTGGGTGTGAGGGGGAGGGGGTTGTGATGGGGGAGGGGGTTGTGATGGGGAGGGGGGTTGTGATGGGGCGGGGTGGTGAGGGGGGGGAGGGGGTTGTGAGGGGAGGGGGGGGGGGTTGTGATGGGGGGGGGGGGTGATGGGGGAGGGGGTTGTGAGGGGGGGGGGGGTGTGATGGGGGAGGGGTGAGGGGGAGGGGGGTTGTGAGGGGGGGGGTGGGGGGTGAGGGGGGGGGGGGGTGGAGGGGGGGGGGGGGGGTGGTGAGGGGGAGGGGGGGTGTGAGGGGAGAGGGGGTGGAGGGGGGGGGTTGATGGGGGGGAGGGGGAGGGGGGAGTTGGTGTGTGGGGGGAGGGGGTTGTGATGGGGGAGGGGGGTTGTGAATGGGGGAGGGGGTTGTGATGGGGAGGGGGGGGTTGTGATGGGGGGGAGGGGGAGAGGGGGGAGGGGGTTGGGTTGTGGGGGGTTGTGAGGGGTGGTGATGAGGGGGGGGGGAGGGGGTTGTGAGGGGGGAGGGGGTTGTGAGGGGGGGGGGGTGTTGAGGGGGGGAGGGGGTGGTGGGAGGGGGGGAGTGGGTTGTGAGGGGGGGGTTGTGATGGGGGGGGAGGGGGTTGTGAGGGGGAGGGGGTTGTGAGGGGGAGGGGGGGGAGGGGGTGGAGGGGGAGGGGGTTGTGAGGGGGGAGGGGATTTTTGTGAGGGGGGGGGGGAGTGGGGGGGGGGGGGTGTGATGGGGGAGGGGGTTGGGGGGGGAGGGGGAGGGGGTGTGAGGGGGGGGGGGGAGTTGTGGTTGTGGGGGGGGGGGGGTGAGGGGGGAGGGGGTTGTGATGGGGGAGGGGGTTGTGAGGGGGGGGGGGGGTGTGGGGGGGGGTGAGGGGGAGGGGTGTGAGGGGGAGGGGGTTGTGAGGGGGGGGGGGTTGTGAGGGGGGAGGGGGTTGGTGGGGGGGTTGAGGGGGTTGTGAGGGGGAGGGGGTTGTGATGGGGGAGGGGGTGAGAGGGGGGCGGGGGTGGGAAAATGGGGGTGTTGGGGTGATGGGAGGGGGGAGGGGGGGGGAGGGGGGGGGGGGGTGGGGGGGGGGGGGGGGGTGAGGGGGGGAGGGGGTTGTGATGGGGGGAGGGGGTTGTGATGGGGGAGGGGGGTTGTGAGGGGGGAGGGGGGTTGAGGGGGGGGGGGGGGTGTGATGGGGGGAGGGGGTGTGAGGGGGAGGGGGTTGTGATGGGGAGGGGGTTGTGTGATGGGGGAGGGGGTTGTGATGGGGGAGTGGGGGAGAACGGGAGGGGGGAGGGGGGGGTGATGGGGGGAGGGGTTGTGAGGGGGAGGGGGTTGTGAGGGGGGGAGGGGGGGTGTGAGGGGGGAGGGGGTTGTGATGGGGGAGGGGGTGTGAGGAGGGGGAGGGGGTTGAGATGGGGGAGGGGGTTGTGATGGGGGAGGGGGGGGGGGTGATGGGGGAGGGGGGGAGTGGGGAGGGGGGTGAGGGGGGAGGGGGCTGGGGGGGAGGGGGGTGGGGGAGTGAGGGGGGGGGGGGGGGTGTGATGGGGGAGGGGGTGTGTGAGGGGGAGACAGGGGTTGTGAGGGGGAGGGGGTTGAGAGGGGGGAGGGGGTGGTGATGGGGGAGGGGGTTGGGGGGTTGGGATGGGGGAGGGGGTTGTGGGGGGAGGGGGGGGTGGAGGGGGGGGGGAGGGGGTTGTGATGGGGGGGGGGGAGACACTGGGGGTTGTGAGGGGGGGAGGGGGTTGTGAGGGGGAGGGGGTTGAGATGGGGGAGGGGGTTGTGATGGGGGGGGGGGAGGGGGGGGGGGGGGGAGGGGGGGGGTGAGGGGGGGGGAGGGTGGTGATGGGGGGGAGGGGGTTGTGATGGGGGAGGGGGGGTGAGGTGGGGGGGGAGGAGAGTGAGGGGGGGTGAGGGGGGAGGGGTTGTGATGGGGGAGGAGAGTGAGGGGGGAGGGGGTTGTGATGGGGAGGGGGTTGTGATGGGGGAGGGGGTTGTGTGATGGGGGGGGGGGGTTGTGAGGGGGACACACATGAGGGGGTTGTGATGGGGAGGGGGAGGGGGTTGTGAGGGGGGGGGGGGTTGTGATGGGGGGAGTGGGGGAGATGTGAGACAGGGAGGGGGGGTCTGTAGAGGGGCGGGGTGTTAATCCCACACACACACCCTGCAGCAGCTGGGAGACCGCCCCCACCCCACACCCACCCTGCCCCTGCCCCCCCCACCGCCCCGGGACCTCTCCCCACCAGATGGGGTCGCCCCCCCCCCCCTCACTCTCTCTCACTCTCCCCGGGCCCCGACACTGACCTCACTTCCGCGCCGGCCCGCTGCCGCCGCCATCTTGGCCTGGCCGCGCCGCCTCCCACAATGCCCCGCGCCGGACACACACACACACACACACACAGGCAGGGCCCAGATACACTGGGACACACACACACACACACTGGGACACACACACACAGGCAGGGCCCAGATTCACTGGGACACACAGATCATAGAGCTCCTCTAGTATGTGTGCTGAGGCACAGGAACACACTGGGACACACACACACACTGGGACACAGGCACACACTGGTACACAGGGCACACTGGTACACAGGCAAGCACAGGCACACACAGGGACACACTGGGACACAGATACATTGGTACACAGGGACACACTGGTACACAGGCACACACTGGTACACAGGGACACACTGGGACACAGATACATTGGTACACAGGGACACACTGGTACACAGGCACACACTGGTACACAGGGACACACTGGGACACAGATACATTGGTACACAGGGACACACTGGTACACAGGCACACACTGGTACACAGGGACACACTGGGACACAGATACATTGGTACACAGGGACACACTGGTACACAGGCACACACTGGTACACAGGGACACACACACTGGGACACAGATACATTGGTACACAGGCACACACTGGTACACAGGGACACACTGGTACACAGGGACACACTGGGACACAGATACACTGGGACACAGACGCACACACACTGGGACACAGACACACTAGGACAGAGCACATTGATGGGGCACTGGGACAGCAGAGTAGAGAGCTCTGGGGTAGAGCAGAGAGGAGGCACTGGGACAGAACACAGTAGAGACACTGGCTCAGCACCCAGTAGAGGGTACTGGCACTGAGACAGGTCCCAGTGGAATGCACCTGATCAGGCACTGGGGCAGACCACAGTGAGGGGCACTACCTGACATTGAGACTGGGACAGCACACAGTGGAGGCACTGGTTCAAGCAGCCACTCGGACAGAACATAGTGAAGGGACACAGTCTGAAGAAGGGACCCGATCCAAAATGTTACACATTCCTTCTCTCCAGAGATGCTGCCTGTCCCGCTGAGTTACTCCAGCATTTTGTGACTGTCTTCAGTTTAAACCAGCACCTGCAGTTCCTTTCTACAACACAGAGGGGCACTGGCTTAGTCCCTGGCACTGAGACTGGGACAACATCCACACAGGGCTCAGCAACCAGTCCTCCTTACACCTTTACGTCAGCTCATTTATAATATTGTACACAAGCACCTCTCCACATTAGTCATAGTAGCTTGTTATAAAATTGTACACTTTTCTAATCCACTTAATTAATTAATTGTCTAAATTAATTACATTTTTATTATTAATAATATAGCACCTTTTTTTAAATAAAATTGCACCTGCACCAACCATCTCTCTGCATTTGTTATACATTTATAAAATTGTATATTTTTATCATCCACTTTATCCTTCATCCTGTAGTACTATATTGCCTAAATCCATAATGTTCTTGATACAACTCTCAATTCATTATACCGGCACATGTTATAAAATTGCATATGTTTCTCGTCCACCTTATCCTTCCTTCCATTATGCTATGTATGTTATCCAAATAAATGAATTATTTTCTTATTCATAACATTAGATCATTTGATAAATTTGCTCCCCTGCACCAACTAGTCCTGTTAATATTAATGATATTAGCACACTTTTAAAATTGTATACTTTTCTCACGCACTTTATTGTTCATTCCAAAGTGCTATATTGTCTAAATAAATCAATTCTGTTGCTATTCATAATATCAGCTAATTTTATAGACTC